>NC_084575.2:7985566-8213066 GCF_033978685.3 Nerophis lumbriciformis | reverse complement strand
GTGGGGCCCTCTCGGGGGAAGGGGTCTCGATCCCGGACCCCGGCGAGGCGTCGGGGGCCTTCTCCGCTCCGTAAAAGTGTCCATCTCTTTTTTTTTTTTTCTTCTGTTGTGGCATATGCAGCAGGTGCCTGCTCGTTTTTCGTATGTGGGTAACAACATTTAACTATGTATATATTGTAATGTTCCCAGGAACGTAGGCTCATAGACGTATTCGTTTGTCTCGTATTTATTGTAATAAGATGCAATGTAACCACACAACAGCTCCAATGTGCGTCTCCCCTCTTTCCCGGCAAAACTCGAACTAACACTTCCTGTCAACAACGTCACTTCCCTAACTTGCCCGGAAGTCCCGCCCCCCAGCCAAAGCCATTGGCTAACACCCCGTAGCTAGCCGCTACATCATATTTCCGAATTGGTTTAACTGCCACCCGCCTGAATCTATTTAAAATCTATTTTTGTTTTATTTCAATCGCCCGACCCGACCCGACCCGACCCGCTGATAAAATCTAATTTTTAAAAATTTTATCCGCCCGATTCGCGGATAATCCGCGGACTCCGCGGTTGTGCCCGCAAACCGCGCATCTCTAATATATATATATATATATATATATATATATATATATATATATATATATATATATATACATATATATATATATATATATACATAGGTCTTTTTTTTGTTGTAATTAATACTATAAAAAAAAATATATATATATATATATATGTATATATATATATATATATATATTTTTTTTTATTTTTTTTTTAATTTATTATTATTTTTTTATTTTTTATAGTATTAATTACAAAAAAAGACCTATATATATATATATATATATATATATATATATATATATATATATATATATATATATATATATATATATATATATATATATATATATATATATATATATATTTTAATTTTTAATTTTTTATTATTATTTTTTTTTCAATTCTATTTTTTTTTTTTTGTTAAGTAAAACTTAACAAAAAAAAATATACCGTATTTTTTGGAGTATAAGTCGCACCGGAGTATAAGTCGCACCTGCCGAAAATGCATAATAAAGAAGGAAAAAAACCATATATAAGTCGCACTGGAGCCCGGCCAAACTATGAAAAAAACTGCGACTTATAGTCCAAAAAATACGGTATATATGTATATATTTTTTTAGTTCTTGTTTTGTTTTTTTGTTTTTTGTAGTTAATACTTAACAAAAAAAAACATATATATATATATTTTTTGTTAAGTGTTAATTACAACAACAACAACAACAACAACAAAAATATATATATATACATATATATATATATATGCAATATCAACAAATGATGTCACATTGACCACGCCCCCACCACCACATGTAGATTTCATCTTAAAGAATTGAATCCATGTAATGCTTTAAAAAGGCAAATGGATGGCACAAAAAGCCAAAAGGCTTGTTTCCATTGTGGTCCATTAAGTCAGTATTTTGGTGAGCAACAGGGCCCCAAAATGGTAAAGTGACTGACACTGTGTAAGAGAGATATAACACCATCTGTGTCCTATTTGATACAATGACATTCAGCAATTTTCAAGGTCCAACTTTTATTTCAGGCACGCCTTCTTCTCGTTAACAACAATGCCAAAAATAATGCCGTCAGAACATATAAATAAGAAAAACAGAACTTACAATTAGTCTGACATCACATAAAAGAAAACACATTGATTTCACATACATTATCAGAAAGAATCATACCTCATTGGCCTCACAAACTCAGAGGAATAAAGTTTATTTTCAAGCCGAGACTCCATTAACCTCTTACATCGAATGCTTGCTGTCTCATGCTGCTTCCCAACTCATTTTTCAGAACAAGCTTTTTTATATGTGCATAATATGTATATATTATTAATGTTGTAAATACACATCTTTATACATCTAGAAAGGCTGGTCCTAAAGAGGGAGGCATTTATCGGAGGTCTCAAGAAGGTAACAAATACAAGTGTGTGTGTGTGTGTGTGTGTGTGTGTGAGGCGTGGAGAGTTGAGGCTAGCAGGATAAGCTACTTGAGGATTTCCCCCCGTTCTCCTCCAATAATAGGATAGATCCTGCCCGCCAATTTTTAGCCTCCACGCGAGCAGCACCGCTAATCTGAGCGCCCGCAGTAGCGTCTCCGGCAGCGTTTAGCGAGTGCGTGGAGGCGGCGGTGGGGGGCTACTTTTGTTTGGTCCGCCCTGGCGAGGAGAGATAGCGGCGCTCCGTTCTGACTCGATCCTTTTGTTTTGTCAGCTGCTGACCCACGTTGACTCCTGACTCCCTCCTGGCCTTCTTTCTCTTCTAATAATGTTGTTCATCTACCATACTTTTTAAAAATCCTTTCATTTTCTCACCAATGGACAGTGCGCCTTATAACCCGGTGCACCTAATGTACAGATTTATTACTATTTTTATTTGGTACATGGTGTTTTTACACCAAAATGCGTCCATTCTCCCTTTTCTGTCTACACACTGTGTCTGCTTGTAAGTACTCTGTGTGTGTGCGCTGCCGAACATGCTCCTCTGCTCATAAAACCAACATTGGGTGGTACTTTTTAGAGGCGGTATAGTACCGAATATGATTCATTAGTATCAATAGTATACTGTACTGTACAACCCCTAGTCTTATTTCTGTGTGTGTATGTTTATGTTGTACAGTATACCAATCATATTCGGTACTATACCGCCTCTAAAAAGTAGCTACTTCTAAATCACTAATCCTCGCCTCCATGGCGACAATTAAAGTAAGTTTCTTACAAGTATCATTATCACTGCAGGACGAGGAATAGCTAAACATGCTTCACTACACACCGTAGCTCTGAGCTCTTTCTGGGTGTTGTTGATAAACGGTTTTCGCCTTGCATAGGAGAGTTTTAACTTGCACTTACAGATGTAGCGACCAACTGTAGTTACTGACAGTGGGTTTCTGAAGTGTTCCTGAGCCCATGTGGTGATATCCTTTACACACTGATGTCGCTTGTTGATGCAGTACAGCCTGAGGGATGGAAGGTCACGGGCTTAGCTGCTTACGTGCAGTGATTTCTCCAGATTCTCTGAACCCTTTGATGATATTACGGAGCGTAGATGGTGAAATCCCTAAATTCCTTGCAATAGCTGGTTGAGAAAGATGTCAATAAACTTCTCAATCAAACCCCCCACTTGGCCGTCAGTGTCCTGTCCGTTACAACTTCTTCACAACTCCCCAAGATAGGAGACCCTCAGCATCCTTGGGAAGTGGAGCCCAGGGGCTGGCGTATGTATGTTTATGTGGTGTGTTATGACCCCTCACATTCAGTGGATGTCAGCATGATGGGACATTGTTTACCAGAGACTGGCTGGGTGAGGACACACAAGGCCCACGCAAAACAGGAACAACATTCTTTCTACAAAACACCAATTGTGATGCACCATTAGATACTGAAGTGAATGAATTAACTCATATTATGTTTTGCTTATGGTGAAGGTTTATATTCACCTTGGAGAAAGCCAACGACCAAGTTTAAGTAAATAGTAGTATTTCAGTTTGAGCACATAATAAGATAAGGCCCCTTAGTTTGACATTCGCAGGTGGGCTGGATCACTCCTCATAGGTGGAACAGTTCTGGGTCGGCACAATGATGAGACTTTTTCCACTGTTCTCAGCTTTATTTATGTTCCTTCCAACCTGCGGGCGACAATCACACAATGTCCCTATCCCGTCTTTCTTTGGCTTGCACCTAAACACACAGAATAACACTCGTTACCTACGCACGTAAGCACACACACACACACACACACACACACACACACACACACACACACACACACACACACACACACACACACACACACACACACAAACACACACACACACACACACACACACTGAACAAGTCTCCTACAACAAAGAGCGGCTGGTTGGCGCCAATGTTAGCGATGTAATGTTGCCTGGAATGTGAATTTCAAACTAAAGGACAACACAGGTAAACATATTCACATTCTTGGTGCACACATTCTTTCATTAAAGAGCTCATTTGTAGCAAAAAGCCAAGAAAAGGTCGGTGGGATCGTCCGAGCGAGACTCACTCTCAGCCATGTGAAACTTTTCTGTGAGGGGAGAAGGGAGGGGCTCCACAACCCAGGAGAACTACAGAAGCTCAGGAGGGACAAAAAGATATCAAACCGCCCTCTCACAGGCGAGCAGAAAAGAGAACTATTTGGAGATCAAATGCACAAACAAAATATAATAAATAACAAAGGTGTATTTTAACTCCGTTACATAGGGAAGAGGCCCTAATTTGGATTTCGGAATACAAATGACCATTAACAAGATGGCGGCAGCTCCCACTTTCGGTGCTTCCTTTTATGTTTGATAGTGTTTTGGTTATGTCTGTTTATGTTTGATAGTGTTTTGGTTATGTCTGTTTATGTTTGATAGTGTTTTGGTTATGTCTGTTTATGTTTGATAGTGTTTTGGTTATGTCTGTTTATGTTTGATAGTGTCTTGGTTATGTCTGTTTATGTTTGATAGTGTTTTGGTTATGTCTGTTTATGTTTGATAGTGTTTTGGTTATGTCTGTTTATGTTTGATAGTGTTTTGGTTAAGTCTGTTTATGTTTGATAGTGTTTTGGTTATGTCTGTTTATGTTTGATAGTGTTTTGGTTATGTCTGTTTATGTTTGATAGTGTTTTGGTTATGTCTGTTTATGTTTGATAGTGTTTTGGTTATGTCTGTTTATGTTTGATAGTGTTTTGGTTATGTCTGTTTATGTTTGATAGTGTTTTGGTTATGTCTGTTTATGTTTGATAGTGTTTTGGTTATGTCTGTTTATGTTTGATAGTGTTTTGGTTATGTCTGTTTATGTTTGATAGTGTTTTGGTTATGTCTGTTTATGTTTGATAGTGTTTTGGTTATGTCTGTTTATGTTTGATAGTGTTTTGGTTATGTCTGTTTATGTTTGATAGTGTTTTGGTTATGTCTGTTTATGTTTGATAGTGTTTTGGTTAAGTCTGTTTATGTTTGATAGTGTTTTGGTTATGTCTGTTTATGTTTGATAGTGTTTTGGTTAAGTCTGTTTATGTTTGATAGTGTCTTGGTTATGTCTGTTTATGTTTGATAGTGTTTTGGTTATGTCTGTTTATGTTTGATAGTGTTTTGGTTATGTCTGTTTATGTTTGATAGTGTTTTGGTTAAGTCTGTTTATGTTTGATAGTGTTTTGGTTATGTCTGTTTATGTTTGATAGTGTTTTGGTTATGTCTGTTTATGTTTGATAGTGTTTTGGTTATGTCTGTTTATGTTTGATAGTGTTTTGGTTATGTCTGTTTATGTTTGATAGTGTTTTGGTTATGTCTGTTTATGTTTGATAGTGTTTTGGTTATGTCTGTTTATGTTTGATAGTGTTTTGGTTATGTCTGTTTATGTTTGATAGTGTTTTGGTTAAGTCTGTTTATGTTTGATAGTGTTTTGGTTATGTCTGTTTATGTTTGATAGTGTTTTGGTTATGTCTGTTTATGTTTGATAGTGTTTTGGTTATGTCTGTTTATGTTTGATAGTGTTTTGGTTATGTCTGTTTATGTTTGATAGTGTTTTGGTTATGTCTGTTTATGTTTGATAGTGTTTTGGTTATGTCTGTTTATGTTTGATAGTGTTTTGGTTATGTCTGTTTATGTTTGATAGTGTTTTGGTTATGTCTGTTTATGTTTGATAGTGTTTTGGTTATGTCTGTTTATGTTTGATAGTGTTTTGGTTATGTCTGTTTATGTTTGATAGTGTTTTGGTTATGTCTGTTTATGTTTGATAGTGTTTTGGTTATGTCTGTTTATGTTTGATAGTGTTTTGGTTATGTCTGTTTATGTTTGATAGTGTTTTGGTTATGTCTGTTTATGTTTGATAGTGTTTTGGTTATGTCTGTTTATGTTTGATAGTGTTTTGGTTAAGTCTGTTTATGTTTGATAGTGTTTTGGTTATGTCTGTTTATGTTTGATAGTGTTTTGGTTATGTCTGTTTATGTTTGATAGTGTTTTGGTTATGTCTGTTTATGTTTGATAGTGTTTTGGTTATGTCTGTTTATGTTTGATAGTGTTTTGGTTATGTCTGTTTATGTTTGATAGTGTTTTGGTTATGTCTGTTTATGTTTGATAGTGTTTTGGTTATGTCTGTTTATGTTTGATAGTGTTTTGGTTATGTCTGTTTATGTTTGATAGTGTTTTGGTTATGTCTGTTTATGTTTGATAGTGTTTTGGTTATGTCTGTTTATGTTTGATAGTGTTTTGGTTATGTCTGTTTATGTTTGATAGTGTTTTGGTTATGTCTGTTTATGTTTGATAGTGTTTTGGTTAAGTCTGTTTATGTTTGATAGTGTTTTGGTTATGTCTGTTTATGTTTGATAGTGTTTTGGTTAAGTCTGTTTATGTTTGATAGTGTCTTGGTTATGTCTGTTTATGTTTGATAGTGTTTTGGTTATGTCTGTTTATGTTTGATAGTGTTTTGGTTATGTCTGTTTATGTTTGATAGTGTTTTGGTTAAGTCTGTTTATGTTTGATAGTGTTTTGGTTATGTCTGTTTATGTTCGATAGTGTTTTGGTTATGTCTGTTTATGTTTGATAGTGTTTTGGTTATGTCTGTTTATGTTTGATAGTGTTTTGGTTATGTCTGTTTATGTTTGATAGTGTTTTGGTTATGTCTGTTTATGTTTGATAGTGTTTTGGTTATGTCTGTTTATGTTTGATAGTGTTTTGGTTATGTCTGTTTATGTTTGATAGTGTTTTGGTTATGTCTGTTTATGTTTGATAGTGTTTTGGTTAGGTCTGTTTATGTTTGATAGTGTTTTGGTTATGTCTGTCTACCGTCGCGACACACACAGTCCTCAAAACCTGCTGGACATTGCTTTTCTACTTAGGATAGCTGTCTCCAGCGATTTCCACCGCTTGCACAACATACCCGACGAGATAGCGAGACCGCGGGAATCTCCGTGGATTGTTATCGGAGCCAGCAGGCGACGCAGGTGGCGGCGGGAGAGGAAACAAAAGCGGGGCTGCCGGTCTGGGGAGCAGTCAACCTCGCCCACGCCTCCTACCACTCCGTCCTGCATGAAGCTGAGGAGCCACGACTCGTCTCGCTCTGATCATGCAACTTATGATTTAAAGGGGTCATATAAGCTACTGTTTATTTACCAAAATAAGTTTAATGTCTTTGTTTTGAAAATGTAAAAGTTTTTTTTTATTTTCAGAATGTTGAAATAGTTGTACTGGGGGTGGGGGGGAAGAGCTGGTTACTTGTTTCTCTCGCGAGATCTGGAAAAGAGCTGGTTTGTACTTGTTTCTCTCGCGAGATCTGGGAAAGAGCTGGTTACTTGTTTCTCTCGCGAGATCTGACAAGACTGCGCGCGAAGCAAACACGGCGAGGATAAAGCAAGATGGCGTCTGACGGTGAAGACGTTATTGCAGTCGTCACAGTTCAGTGTTCTTAATCTGTGCGTCCATGTACACATATATGTCCTTTATTACACTCTATTAAATAGAGTCATAATAACTGTTTGTATATTAGTCTGAGCGCACTTTGATGCTTCTCCAGCTAGCTTAGCTTGCTAGTTAGCTTAGCTTGTTAGCTGCTAACAAAGAGAGATGAAAACACATCGCTAAGCAGAGATCAAGTGTGAGTGTAAAGTGTTGTGATTGTGTGAAAATGTGCGAAAGAACCATAGCAGAGTACGAGGAGGAACTTTGTCCAACAAAAGAGGAGAAGGAGCGACAACATGAAAAACATCAAGTTGTGTTACACACAACAGGTTTGTTTACTTCTTACTCTCACATCTTTACTAACTTTATATTTATTATTAACACTTTTCTTCAATAGATTGTCTATAGGAAGATGAATTGTCATGTGAGGATGTTCAGACACACAATATTTATGAGAGGTTGATGTTCCTCTCAGTTTGTAACAAAGTGTATCAACATGTTTACACAAAACTCACACAGTCACCGGGGGAATATTCCAGAGAGCAGGTTAAGTGCAAACTCCTGAGTATGTAAAGCTCCAGAGTTTGACCTCCAAAAATAAGAGAGGTAAGACAAAGTCAGAGTCAGTTACCATGGTAACTGACGCTGTAAACCTAGCCTGCTAGCTGGCAGGTTTGACACGTTATTTATGTGTGTAAAAGCTATACTGACCTGTGGCAGTGATTGTGGAAAAAACTAAGCCTGATCTAAAGATGACATCTTGATCTCTTGCCATCTCAAATCAATTGGCCGTTCATTATTAAGTGAAATGTCTTAAAGTCGCTTAAATTTGTCTTTAACTAAGCAACACTAAGTTTTATCCAGTTACTCGATCAATCGAAAACATTTCCAGTAGAACACTTGATTAATGACATTTTCAATAGCCACAGCCCTATATTTCATGTATGATTTAATATTTAGCATGTAGGAGTTAAAATGTGTTTTGTTTGTGTCCTGTAGACATCCATCAGCTGATTGGACACCAAGAAGAATGTCTCCCTCATCTGCAGGGGGACAGTTTCACTTCAGAGGATCCACAGCCCTCACACATGAAAGAGGAAGAGGAGGGAGAGTGTCCTGTAGGGCAGGAGGAGGATGATGTCAGCAAGTTTCCACTGACTGTTGTCTCTGTGAAGACTGAAGAGCATGAAGACAAAGCACCTGAGTCCTCACAGCTTCATCACAGTCCAAGTAAGCACAACATCCACATATCATCTAATACAATGTTTGTGACACATGTTCATCCGGGGGCCACATTTATGACTAAAGATGGAGATATACTTGCTGTTTAACACGTCCTTTTAAAAATAAATGCTCATCAATCATCAACAGTGTAATTGCTGGGGTGTAACCATGTGACCTAGAGGCCGTCCTCCTTACCTCACGTGGTCAAATGAAGGCAAACATTCAATATGGCTACTGTTTATTTACCTTTAGCAGCACATATGTCAGCATATTTCAAAGGTTTAGTGGTGAAGATTAGGGATGTATACCAAGTACCATTTTTTTTAGTACTGGTTCCTAATTATGTCGTCCATGAGGACCGTGAAGATTCTGGACTAACGACACAACTATTGGTATTTTTAATTCCAGCTGACTGACGTAACTATGACACGTTGTCACATTGAGTTCAGCTGCCGCTGCTACACATTAAAATCAGCTTTGAATAATGACAAATAAGGAAGCAACAACACGCAAAAGTGTGATGTGTGTGTTATTGACAAGAAGATGACATAACTGCATTTCACCTTGCACTGCACACATAGTTGACTTCTTTAAGACTTCAAATAAACAGCTGTTGATAAAAGACTTCCCTGCTCTGAGATGTTACAGAACATCATGTTGGAGGTGTTCCACCTCTTGTGCTAATAGGAATGCTATTTACCGTATTTTCCGCACTATAAGCCGCCCCGGGTTATTAGCCGCACCTTCAATGAATGGCATATTTCAAAACTTTGTCCACCTATAAGCCGCCCCGGACTATAAGCCGCGCCTACGCTGCGCTAAAGGGAATGTCAAAAAAACAGTCGGATAGGTCAGTCAAACTTTAATAATATATTAAAAACCAGCGTTCTAACAACTCTGTTCACTCCCAAAATGTACGCAAATGTGCAATCACAAACATAGTAAAATTCAAAATAGTGCAGAGCAATAGCAACATAATGTTGCTCGAACGTTAATGTCACAACACACAAAATAAACATAGCGCTCACTTTCTGAAGTTATTCTTCATTCATAAATCCTTCGTCTTCGGTGTCCGAAGTGAAAAGTTGGGCAAATGTGGGATCCAAATTGGCCGGTTCCGTCTCGTCGAAGTCATCGGAGTCAGTGTCACTGTTATCCAGCAGTTCTGTGAATCCTGCCTTCCGGAAAGCTCGGACCACAGTTGTGACCGAAATATCTGCCCAGGCATTTACGATCCACTGGCAGATGTTGGCGTCGTCTGGCGCTGCCTCCCTGTCTTAGTGAAGGTGTGTTCGCCTTCTGTCATCCACTGTTCCCACGCAGTTAGCAGTCTAGCTTCGAATGCCCTGTTGACACCAATATCTAGCGGCTGGAGGTCTTTTGTCAATCCACCCGGAATGACGGCGAGTATTGAATTAAGCGCGTAAGCGTGTCTCTTAATGTGATGTTATGAGCTAGCAAATATAACAACTACACTACCCAGCATGCAACGATAGTTACGAGCATGCGCGGTAGCCCTGAGAAGCGTTGTATGCTGGCAGTTAGAATGTGGTTATGAGCACGCTGTGAGTAAACGTTGAGAACTCCGTTAACACGCCTCGTCTGCATTATTTATAATTAGACAGACAACACACTTAATAGGAGCCATTTTGGGGTCTTTACATAAACACACAAATGGAAATGAAACGTCACATATCCCAGCATGCACCGCACGCTTCTTCGTCATCCACTGTTCCCACGCAGTTAGCAGTCTAGCTTCGAATGCCCTGTTGATACCAATATCTAGCGGCTGGAGTTCTTTTGTCAATCCACCCGGAATGACGGCGAGTATTGAATTAAGCGCGTAAACGTGTCTCTTAATGTGATGTTATGAGCTAGCAAATATAACAACTACACTACCCAGCATGCAACGATAGTGACGAGCATGCGCGGTAGCCCTGAGAAGCGTTGTTGTATGCTGGGAGTTAGAATGTGGTTATGAGCACGCTGTGAGTAAACGTTGAGAACTCAGTTAACACGCCTCGTCTGCATTATTTATAATTAGACAGACAACACACTTAATAGGAGCCATTTTGGGGTCTTTACATAAACACACAAATGGAAATGAAACGTCACATATCCCAGCATGCACCGCGCTTCTTCTTCTTCCGGGGGCGGGTGGTTGCTTACAGTACAAGAAGAAGCGCTTCCTGTTCTATGGGGGCGGGTGCTTACCTTGGCGGTTGCTTGCGTAGAAGAAGAAGCGCTTCCTGTTCTACCGGGAAAAAAGATGGCGGCTGTTTACCGAAGTTGCGAGAACGAAACTTTATGAAAATGAATCTTAATATTTATCCATATATAAAGCGCACCGGGTTAAAAGCCGCACTGTCAGCTTTTGAGTAAATTTGTGGTTTTTAGGTGCGGCTAATGGTGCGGAAAATACGGTAAAATGCCTTTTTTACACTTTTTTATTTCCACAATTTACATGTAGTACCGATAAGCGTACTGATAAATACTGGTATCGATTAGGGTATCATATCGATAAATTCTTAAGGATTTATATCCCTACAGAAGATACAAGTCAGATATTTAAAAAATATATATTGTGCCGCCCTCGATATGTAGAAATATCTTGGCTTTACCCTAACACCTTTTCTTGATCAAACACTCTGAAAAACGTCTTCTAGTCCACAGGTTTATTGACCGTAAAAAGGGTCAAACTGAAAGCATACAAGCAGAAAGGATGCTTACATTATAGACATGCACACACAGCCAATTGCACACACACAAGCCCACTACAATAAAACATGCATTATGCTGTGTATTGAACTTAAATGGATAAATAAATGCCACAAAATATGTAAATTAAGTGCTCTACAGCAAACTAGCTTACTATGCTAACATTCACTTCACTGTATGAATTACGAAAATTAGCATGACTGACTTTTGGCCATAAAACGTCCCAAATTACATCACAACCAACAAATAATACAACTCAATCAAATATTAGCATACTACTCAACAATACATACCGATGATACTTTGTTTGGCATGAGATTCGAGCAGATGAAAACGTTTGCAATCGTCACCGAACTAGCTTAAAGTAGACTTGAAAGGAACTCCTTGTTGAGCCCTGTTAACATGGACATTACTGTAAACTAGACTATGCTCCCTCCTGCTGTCTAAAGGAGGAAGTGCACCTCACTGTTGAATTCCAAAGTGAACTTAAACACTGGTTTTACATATATTATTAATAAATTCAACAAACAAGACAGAACACTCCCCGCCTGGCGGATTAAGCCGCCACTACCAAACTGTCCCAAAGGATACTTTGGCTTCTCTGGTGCCATAAGCAGGATTGTCTCTGTGACTGGCCGCAGGAACACTTTGGTCCCATCCTTTCTGGAGACTTTTATCTCCACTTTGCGAACTCTGCCATCTTTGCTTGGGAAGACTTGTGTAATTAGTCCTAAAGGCCAGTGGTTTCTCTTCAGCTGGTCATCTTTGAGGAGCACTACACTTCCAGGCAGGAGGTTAGGGTGGGGTGAATGCCACTTCCTTTGTGGCTGAAGTGTGGCTAGGTATTGCTTCTTCCATTTGTCCCAAAAGGTTTGAGCCAAATGCTGGATTTGACGCCGCTGTTGCTTGTGGAGATCTTTCACCCAGTCGCCTACGGGAGCAGTTGAGAGACTGACCTTTTGTGTGAGGAGTGTTGCTGGTGAGAGTATTTGGGGGTCATCTGGGTCAGTGGACACTGGTACAAGAGGTCTGGCATTGATGATATAACCAAGAACGACCTTGCTGTCGCTGTAGAAAGTGATGTCAACCTCCATGTCTATCTCTGAGGTGAGGAGCTCGGCAAGCTCCACCGCTAATACTGCAGAACAAAGCTCAAGTCTAGGGACAGTTTGTTCTGACAAGGGTGTAAGCTTGGCTTTTCCCATGAGAAAGCCCACGTGGTTGGTTCCATTTTTCTCTGTTAGTTTTAAGTATGCAACTGCTGCAATTGCCTTAGTGGAAGCATCACAAAAGATGATTATCTCTCTTTTTGACACCGCTGTAGGAGAGGCCTGTGTGTAAACTCTTGAGATCTGGAGATTGCTGAGATCTTTCAATGAGCCTCGCCACGTTGACCATGTCTCTTCCATTTCTTGAGGAAGAGGTGCATCCCAATCTCCATTGTTCTCCATGAGCTCACGCAGGATCAGTTTGCCTTGTATGGTGACAGAGGCAAGAAATCCTAGGGGATCATAGATGCCGTTGACAGTCGACAAGACACCTCTGCGGGTGAAAGGCTTTTGCTCATCAGCTACCCGAAAGGTAAATGTGTCTGACATTAGATCCCAGCCAAGTCCCAGACTACGCTGCATGGGCAAGACATCTGAAGTGAAGTCCAGGTCCTCCAAGCCGATGGCATGGTCCTGAGATGGGAATGCGTTCATAACTTCCTTTATTTGAGGCCATTTTGTGAAGCCTCAAGTTTGAGTCTGACAGAACCTCTTGCGTCCTCTTGAGCAGCTTCACCGCAGCTTCGACGGAGGGAAGTGACGTGAGCCCGTCATCTACATAAAAGTCGCGGTTGACAAACTGCTTTACAACGGGCTCTGCATTTTTCACTGACTGTCTTAAACAGTAGATGGCCACTGCGGGAGAGGGACAATTTCCAAAGACATGGACCTTCATTCTGTATTCCATGATGTCTTCAGATGAGTTGTGAGCAGACGCTGCGGCGCTTCAGTGTTCAGGAAGTAAGCAGTTGCGTAAAATGCATTGATAAATGACGTTTTTTCGGTCATTAAAAATGTAAACGTGTTATTAAACATCTGGAATTTCACTGCTGTGTATCATTATACCGTTTATTGTTACATCCATAGTCCATTAACAAGTAAAAAGTCAAGAGCGGTCACGGCATGTTCTTGCCTTAAATGCCGGTCAATTTTTTCGGGCATTACGGCAAGTCACAAGGGTGGTCACGGAAAATGCAGCAGTTGCCATGGTTCAATTCAAGCCCTGCATATATATACATATTAAAGGGACAAGCGGTAGAAAATGGATGTATGGATGTATTTATATGTATTTATGTATATACATATATATATATATATATATATATATATATTAGGGCTGCAACAAATGATTAATTTGATAATCGATTAATCTGTCGATTATTACTTCGGTTAATCGGATAAAAGAGACAAACTACATTTCTGTCCTTTCCCGTATTTTATTAAAATATCTGGCATACTGGCACCATGTTCTGGACATTGGGGATGCAGCATACAGCAATAATAAGACAGAAATGTAGCTCATCAGATCAGAACTGGATCAGATATTGTACACGTTTCTGTGGTGAATAACAAATGATTAATTTTAGGCTGCCTCTGAATAATAGCATGAAATATTCCAGCACCTTCAAAACGTTTAGTTATACTAAAGCGTCACTCAAATCTAAATAGATGTATATAGCTTTATCGGACCCGGCTACATTGATCCATTTTGAAACCAACCTAAGATATTTCTGTCCGTTAAGTTTATTTCCAAATTGGTAACCGTGCGTTTTCTCTCTCAAAACGGAGTCAAGTGTGCCGGAGACACATTATCAGCCCCGCGTTGCAACAAAGGCATAACGTTAACATTACTCACAAAAAAGCTAAACTCATGAATGCCTGTTGCCACTATGGACTTAAAAAGTTACGTACTGTGAGTTCTTCCCTTCATCCATGGCTCCAACATGTTTCCTTTTCAGCTGCTCCTGAAGCAATGTTGTACTTCCGTGCCATTTTGCAGGAAACACACTTCTTTCAAGTCTTTAAAGTGAAGTGTTCCCACACTTTTGACGACTTGGGTCGTACACTTTTCTCCATTGAAGCAATAACCTCAAGATGTTTCTCCGCTAAACTATCCGTACTGTTTTCCTGCGCCATTTTTCAAATGTTTCCAGCTAAGGAGACGGACGGCGTCGTCACGTGAGCTGCACATGACACATCATTGGCTAGCTTACCTCAACCTCATGACACGTAGCCTCAGCGCCGCCCTGGCACTGTTTTGTACCGTTTTTGTACTTATTTGGATTATTGTTTCTCAGCTGTTTGTAAATGTTGTAGTTTATAAATAAAGGTTTATTTAAAAAAAAAAAATCGAATCGATGACTAAATTAATCACCAACTATTTTGATAATCGATTTTAATCGATTTAATCAATTAGTTGTTGCAGCCCTATTATATATATATATATATATATATATATATATATATATATATATATATATATATATATATATATATATATATATATATATATATATATATATATCCTGATGATTGAGGGTACCCCCCCTCATGAAACAGGCCTGTAGAGATGAAATAGTCTTGTGATTTTTTTCCCCACACATACATATATATATATATATATATATATATATATATATATATATATATATATATATATATATATATATATATATATATATGTATATATATGTACATATATATGTATATATATATATATATATATATATATATGTGTGTGTGTGTGTGTGTGTGTACATACAAACCCCGTTTCCATATGATTTGGGAAATTGTGTTAGATGTAAATATAAACGGAATACAATGATTTGCAAATCATTTTCAAGCCATATTCAATTGAATGCACTACAAAGACAACATATTTGATGTTCAAACTCCATCCATCCATCCATTTTCTACCGCTTATTCCCTTTGGGGTGATGTTCAAACTCATAAACTTTATTTTTTTTTTGCAAATGATGATTAGGGCCCGCACGGCCCATTGTAGAAGGACTCTCAAAAAGAGTCCTTCTGCATTGGGACAGAAGGACCTATTGTTTCTGTAGCGTTTTATTCTTTCTTTATTATTATTCTTCCGCCGCCTCTTTGAGCTGTAATTTGACCCACTTAACATGCTTCAAAACTCACCATATTTGATCCACACATCAGGACTGGCGAAAATTGCCATCTAAAAAAAAACAAACCCCTAAACTCAAAATTGCGCTCTAGCGCCCCCTAGGAAAAAACACAGACAAAACGGCCTATAACTTCCAGTAGGAATATTGTAGAGACATGAAACAAAAACCTCTATGTAGGTCTGAATTTGACCTAGATTTCATACACTAACATCCTTCAGCAAAAATCAACAGGAAGTTGGCTATTCCCCCTTCAAGACAAAAATGTACTAAAAACAGTCACTTTTGCCTCTTTGAGCTGTAATTTGACCCCCTTAACATGCTTCAAAACTCACCAAACTAAACACACACATCAGGACTGGCAAAAATTGCTATCTAGTAAAAAAACCTAACCCCAAATCTCAAAATTACGCTCTAGCGCCCCCTATGAATAAAACACAGACAAAACTGCTCCTCGGAAGAAAAAAATGACAAAACTGCCTGTAACTCCCACTAGGAAGGTCGGTGAGACATGAAACAAAAACGTCTATGTAGGTCTCACTTAGACCTACATTTCATAGATTGACAACCCCCAGCAAAAATCAACAGGAAGTTTGTAACCCCCCCTTCAAAACAAAATTTTTGTAAAAACCGGTCACCTTTCTTCAAACATTATCTCCTCTGAGCGCGTTTGTCGTTTCGGCTTCAAACTAGCACAGGAGAGAGATTGAACCCTTCTGATTAAAAGTATGGAACAGAGTTTTGATTACTGCTCCGGTTTTAATTTTACGACCCTTCAAAGAACCGCTGCGCTGATGCTGCTGCGCTGCTGTTGTCTCAAGATGGCTGCTTAAAAGCAGGAAGCACCAGCGTGCCCACACAATGCAGACAAGGTAGGTACACTAGACAAAAGTATTGGGACACTTAGGACTACCACTGGACAAAAGTATTGGGACACTTAGGACTACAACTGGACAAAAGTATTGGGACACTTAGGACTAGCACCAGCCAAATATGCGGTCCCGACCAACGCTGCTTGCAGCTTTAATTAACTTAAAATTTCATGGCTGCAACACGTGCCAAAGTAGTTGGGAAAGGGCATGTTCACCACTGTGTTACATCACCTTTTCTTTTAACAACACTCAATAAACTATTGGGAACTGAGGAAACTAATTGTTGAAGCTTTGAAAGTGGAATTCTTTCCCATTCTTGTTTTATGTAGAGCTTCAGTCGTTCAACAGTCTGGGGTCTCCACTGTCGTATTTTAGGCTTCATAATGCACCACACATTTTCAATGGGAGACAGGTCTAGACTGGAGGCGGGCCAGGAAAGTACCCGCACTCTTTTTTCACAAAGCCACGCTGTTGTAACACGTGCTGAATGTGGCTTGGCATTGTCTTGCTGAAAGAAGCAGGGGCGTCCATGAAAAAGACGACGCTTAGATGGCAGCATATGTTGTTCCAAAACCTGTATGTACCTTTCAGCATTAATGGTGCCTTCACATATGTGTAAGTTACCCATGTCTTGGGCACTAATGCACCCCCATACCATCACACATGCCGGCTTTTCAACTTTGCGTCGATAACAGTCTGGATGGTTCGCTTCCCCTTTGGTCCGGATGACACGATGTCGAATATTTCCAAAAACTATTTGAAATGTGGACTCGTCAGACCCCAGAACACTTTTCCACTTTGCATGAGTCCATCTAAGATGAGCTCAGGCCCAGAGAAGCCGGCGCCGTTTCTGGATGTTGTTGATAATTGGCTTTCGCTTTGCATAGTCGAGCTTTAACTTGCACTTACAGATGTAGCGACCAACTGTATTTAGTGACAGTGGTTTTCTGAAGTGTTCCTGAGCCCATGTGGTGATATCCTTTAGAGATTGATGTCGGTTTTTGATGCAGTGCCGTCTGAGGGATCGAAGGTCACGGTCATTCAATGTTGGTTTCCGGCCATGCCGTTTATGTGGAGTGATTTATCCAGATTCTCTGAACCATTTGATGATATTATGGAGTGTAGATGTTGAAATCCCTAAATTTCTTGCAATTGCACTTTGAGAAACGTTGTTCTTAAACTGTTTGACTATTTGCTCACGCAGTTGTGGACAAAGGGGTGTATCTCGCCCCATCCTTTCTTGTGAAAGACTGAGCATTTTTTGGGAAGCTGTTTTTATACCCAATCATGGCACCCACCTGTTCCCAATTAGCCTGCACACCTGTGGGATGTTCCAAATAAGTGTTTGATGAGCATTCCTCAACTTTATCAGTATTTATTGCCACCTTTCCCAACTTCTTTGTCACGTGTTGCTGGCATCAAATTCTAAAGTTAATGATTATTTACAAAAAAAAGAATATGTTTATGAGTTTGAACATCAAATATGTTGTCTTTGTAGCATATTCAACTGAATATGGGTTGAAAATGATTTGCAAATCATTGTATTCCGTTTATATTTACATCTAACAATTTCCCAACTCATTTGGAAACAGGGTTTGTATATATATATATATATATATATATATATATATATATATATATATTCACTACAATAGTCTAACAGCTGCTGATGGTGAGGCAAGCAAGGTTTACTGTTCAAAGAAATGTAGCAATAGGCAACATTGAAACACAGTGTAAGAATACACTTCCAGGTCAGCGGTAACTATGACACGTGCATTTTCTTTTGCGCATGCGTACTAGGTCGCTTTGTGCTGGAGGGGAGAGGGGTTCTTAAACGGTGGCATTGTGTTTGTGCTGACAAGGATACGGCTAGATGGGATAAAGCCTGGATAACCTTAGTGTGACTGAGTAAAGCTGGACGTTTCTAAAGCATGTGTTTGTCTTCTCGTGTCCTGCAGACCTCAATGAAGAACATTATCTCCATCAGCAGGAGGAGGAACCACAGCCCCTCCACATTAAAGAGGAAGAAGAGGTACCAAAGCTCCAACACATTAAAGATCCACAGCCCCCCCACATTAAAGAGGAAGAAGAGGTACCACAGCTCCAACACATTAAGGAGGAAACAGAGGATCCACAGCCCCCCCACATTAAAGAGGAAGAGGAAGAACACAGCATCAGTCAGGAGGGAGATCATCTTGAAGGACTGGTGGAGTTCCCAGTGACTGGTGTCCCTGTGAAGAGTGAAGATGATGAGGTCAAAGGTGAAAGTGAGGAGAAGAGAGAGGCGGAGCCTCCAAGCAGCAGCTCAACACAACACATGACAACAGAAGCTGATGGAGACCACTGTGGAGGATCACAAGCAGACAAGATCTTAGCTCCACTATCAGATAGTGAGGACACAACGTCACACTCTCCTGACACTGATGATGAAGACTCTAAAGATGATGCAACATGTCACACTGACAACACTCACTTGAAGTGTTCTCACTGTCACAAAACTTTCAAATATCCTAGTAAATTGAAAAGACACATGAGAACACACACTGGAGAAAAACCTTTTTCTTGTTCAGTGTGTGGTGTATTTTTTGCACAGGGTGTAAGTTTGAAAAAACACATGAGAAGACACACTGGAGTTAAATGTTCCTGTTCAGTGTGTGGAACAGGTTTTGTACACAAGGACAACTTGAAAAGACACATGAGAACACACACTGGAGAAAAACCTTTTTCTTGTTCAATCTGTGGCTTATCTTTTACTAGGAAGGACAGTTTGAAAGATCACTCAAGAACACACACTGGAGAAAAACCTTTTTCTTGTTCAGTGTGTGGTGTAGTTTTTGCACAGAGTGTAAGTTTGAAACAACACATGAGAAGACACACTGGAGTTACATTTTCCTGTTCAGTGTGTGGAACAGGTTTTGTACACAAGGACAACTTGAAAAGACACATGAGAATACACACTGGAGAAAAACCTTTTTCTTGTTCAATCTGTGGCTTATCTTTTACAAGGAAGGCCGGTTTGAAAGATCACAAGTGTGCTGGTGAGAACAGCAGCAGTAAAATAAAAAAGTGCTCTGCAGACCTCCACCAGGCCAAATCTCCCAGTAGTAAAGAATCCTTCAAAAGAAAGCAGAATCCAAAAATGATGATCAGGATCAACACCAAAATCTAATCACTTGTTCCTTATCCCATTTCTGACATGTCCTGAAAGTTTCATTAACATCTGACTATACTTTTTTTTTTTTTTGATTCCAACTAAATGACAATCAAACAAACCCCAAATCACTTTTAGTTACTTTTCAATTACTTCAATAGCAAACATGTAAATATGTTTCTTAGTTACACATCCTGGAAAACAACATCCACACAACAGTTTATATTTATTATCCATTCTTACTAATATTTTTAATTGTGTACTAACACATCACTTTGTACTTCTGCTAACATTTAAGAAGTGATGATGATGATATGGTTCAGTGTGCCCTTTCACAGGCTTGCTGTCTCCAAAACAAGTCTCCACCATGGTGGTGCCAGCCGTCATACTACTTGTACAATATATTTATGCACACCTTTTGTAAGATAGACATTTTTGTTTGTACTAGCAGATTCAAACCAGCGCTGTATCCTTTGCATGTGACCTTGTAGAATAAAATGTCTGTTTTTTAGGACTAATGGTCTGATTCTTTGTGGTGTTTTAACAAAAATAAAAGTCTATTCTTTCAATTGGTGCCATGACCCAGATTGGCTGACACTGAGGACTCGAAATGTGTTATTTTGCAAGAAGATCTAGGCCCCTGTTGTATACGGATTTATTGATAAAGACTTTAGCACAGATGCCTCGAAGGGCTGCATGACCCACAAGAACATCACTGGTCTGATGTCATGTCTCACAACGGTCGTTAATGACTTGGAGATGGTCCTCCTTGTGAGTCATGAAGTGCATTGTCATCAGCGAAAGAGCCTTGAAAATGATTTTTTCTTGTGTCTTTGCAGCAAAACATCTCAGATCAAACACGGATCCGTCTTGCTATCTGAAGTAGACGCCAATGCCAAGGTCCTTGACAGCATGGGGGATGACTTTCATGAAGAAGAGGTTGACGGGTGACACCATTACTGATCCCAAAGCTGACAGTATAGTCCCCGTTTGAGAGGACCTAACCTAATCATGTCATCGTAAGAGAGACTTATAATTATTGTGAACTTTTCTGGGCCACCCAATTTTGCCAACATAGACCAGAGTGCTTCACGATTCACTGTGTCAAAATCCTTGGTTAGTTTAACGAAGACCTACAGGTCCATCTGTTGCTCAATACGCTTTTCTGGGAGTTGGCATATCGCAAATACCAGGTCAACAGTGCTTCTGCCCGGACAGAAACCACATTGTGATTCTCATGAATGCCATCTGTTAGTCTATTTTAGCAGGACACAAGCTTGAATCTTTCCATCAATAAAGAGAAGCGATGTACCTCTGTAGTTACCACAGTCTGAATTTCTGTCATTTTTTTAAACATAATATGACAATGGTGGCATCTCCAAGGTCAGGCTAAGTATCTCCTTTGTCCCAAATGGTTAACAGGATGTCGTGAAATGCCTTGAAGGCTGTGGGTCCTAAGGCTTTGTACACTTCGGCAGGTATGCCATTCTGAACTGCTGCTTTACCACAGCGTGTCTGGTCCATGGCAGTTCTCACTTTCCCCCAGTAGGAGGGAGGTACAGGCACGCCTTAGTTGGCTTCTGTGGTATCTGTTGTAATGCCTCTTGGTCAACAGAAGGTGGTCTGTTGAGGAACTGACTAAATATTTCTTCCCAACGCCCACTGATCCAAGATTTGCTCTTTAATTTGGTGGATGCATCAACAGAGAGAGGGTATGCAGTTTCCCCTTTGGCTGGACCGAAGATGACTTTGAGACGGCTGAAGAGCATTTTGAAATTGATAGAGTCTGCGTAACGCTGGATTTCCTCAGCTTTTGACTCCCACCAAATGTATTGCATAGAGCAAAGCTCTCTTTGGACTTTGGCTTGACAGTCTTTGAATCTGTCATGTTGGGATCCACAGGTCAATATAGGCCCTTCTTTTTTCATCAAATTGCGCCTGTACAGCCATGTTGTACTGATCAAACAAGTCTTGATTAATTCTCTGCTTCTTGCCAAACACAGCTTGTGCAGTCGCTGTTACTACGTCCCTGAAGTGGGTCCATTTGTTTGGTGTACTGCCTGTAAGGGGTCCTTTTGAATCCAATTCTGGGTCCAAGCTGGTGGGAGAGGGACGTTTGGCTGTATTAAATGATGCTTTAATGACCTATGTCTATACTTTTATGTGGTACTCATTGGGCTAAATCCAGAACCTTGGTTATTAGTTTTCCTGCCATCTTATGTGTCTTAAACAAAGTTCCTTGAATCCTTCAACTCCCCCAGCCGGATACTCACCAGAACCCCCTTAGTCCAGCACATCACCCTGGTCTTGCAGCAACTCCACTGGCTCCTCGTCAAAGACCATAGCCAATTTAAGATAATTCTTACTTTCAAGATTATCCACAACCTCGCCCCGTCATATCTTCATATCTTTGGAACTTTAAAAGTATTTGAAAACGTGACGTCTTTGAAGGACAAACTTTTAAATACTTTTTGGGAGTTGCTTGTAGATGTGCAACATGTAGAAGTAAGACATATGCTGACCCGCATGTATCAAATAAAGTAGTGGAATTGAATACAGTTATTTCTGTCAGGAGCTGGAATGCAGCTTATCGACGTGACCCCAAGGATGCAGAGAAAATACTCACATGGAGGGGAGGAGAGAATAGAAAACTCAACCACAATAGGAGTGAAGGAAAACAAAAGAAGGCAAGTGCAGAAGTAAATGCACAAGAGACGGAACTAATTTTGTACCGGAAACATCACACATACGCGGATCAATGATCCGACGTTGTCTGGATGACAATCTGGACTGAAATAAGAGATTGATTGGCAACATGGTACAGGTGTGTCCCGGTTGCATATCAGGCAGCTGGTGTGGAAGCCTGTGAACAGCACGAGGAAGTGAAAAACACCAAATAAGGGCACAGGACAGGAACTTATATACCACATACAGATAACAAGCAAATTTAAGTCCAAAACAGTTACAAAGATGTAACAATTTCCTCACTTTCGGACGAAGATATCAACCGCTATTCTCTCTGGTCGGTGGAACCAATCAGATGTTAGGACCCGCCCACTGACTTTGATGGCTGAGTTTGAAAGATAAAATACATTTATGTATTCAATTCCATTTGTAATGAATTATCACATTTAAGTAATTATTTAAAGATGTATTTATTTGTTTAATTTTGTCCCATTTGACCCTCCATATTTTTAGAACACCAAGACTTCCACAATATGGACTCATTTAGCCTTTTCAAATCAAGAACACACTTATTCCAGAATGCTTATTCACTTTAATTGGAGCTATTGCTAGTTTCTTGTCTAAACTGACATTTTCTGTTTTATATTGTTCAATGTTGTAATGTTTGTATCGTCTCTAGAAAGGCACCTTATAAATAACATTGATTATTATTATTCGTATTACTCCTAAACAGAGGATTTGGTCCTTTCACATCATCTACAACCTTTTTTTCTTCCTGAGAACTTTTTAAAAAAAAACTAAAATGGCGGAGATTTAAACATTTTTTGACATGTTTATTTTCATAGCTTCTTTCAAGCCAAACAAAGGAAATAAGATTATTTTGCCAGAGCACATTTGTATCACTACTAGAGGTATTTTGTCAAAAATAAAGGATTTAGCGTTTTATTAATATGAGCAGCAACATTTCAATGGTACTATATGTAGGACTTTACAATACTGCACTGCTATCTACTGGTGACTTTTGGCTACCGCACGATAAATTGACGTGTAGGCGAGAGGCAGTAGCTTAGTTTCACTTTCACTTTGCCTTTTACCTCATTTTTCATTATCATCAGAATAAAACACAGGACCAAAATGTATGGACTTATTGGTGAGTAATACAACAATATATACATCATCATTTTAGTTAGTGAAACAATTTCAACAAAATAATACAATTAATGATTTTATTAAAAACAACAGTTTTAACAAAGTCAATAATGCAAAATAAATGTAGAAAATCAAAAAGTGATCACGCTCCTGTTTTACTACAAAGCTTTGAGTCTTCTGCGCATGACACATCTCGCGAGAGCAGAGCAGTCATAGACGAGAGCAGAACCGTCTTGTAACGTCAAGCGTGCCAACTGTCGTGAAAGCACATTGACGCAGAAAGAAGCCAGAAGGACGCTAAAAAGTCAGTCTTATTTTTTGTTCTTCAGTTTGAAATATTTACGTCGTATAAAATACATCTTTGATTCTTTATTTTAACGATAAAATGGTCTCGATGCGCTAGAAGCACTTTGCTGCTTCTCGTGCTCGTTTATTGTTAGTTAGCTTAGCTCGCTAGTTAGCTTAGCTTGTTAGCTGCTAACAGAAGTTATCAACACATCGCTAAGTAGAGATCAAGTGTGAGAGTAAAGTGTTGTGATTGTGTGAAAATGTCTACATTACACATGTTGAGAGCGTTGGTGGATCAGCGACTAACTGCTGCCGTTGAAGAAATATTTGTAGTGTTAGAAAGAACGATAGCAGAATACGAGGCGGAACTTTCTAGAACAAAGGAGGAGAACAATCGACTACTGGACGCTGTTTTCAAGAAACATCAAGTTGTGTTACACAGAACAGGTTTGTTGACTTCTTACTCTCACGTGTTTACTAACTTAATATATGATTAATAACACCTTTCTTCAATAGATGGTCAATCAGTGGTCTAGTGGTTAGAGTGTCCGCCCTGAGATGGTTAGGTTGTGAGTTCAAACCCCGGCCGAGTCATACCAAAGACTATAAAAATGTGAGCCATTACCTCCCTGCTTGGCACTCAGCATTAAGGGTTGGAATTTGGGGTTAAATCACCAAAAATGATTCCCGGGCGCGGCCACCGCTGCTGCTCACTGCTCCCCTCACCTCCCAGGGGATGATCAAGGGTGATGGGTCAAATGCAGAGAATATTTCGCCACACTTAGTGTGTGTGTGACAATCATTGGTACTTTAATTTCAACTTAATAGGAAGATGGTTTGTCTTGTGGGGATGATGCAATGCTTTCATTTAGATTCTTCATGAAAACGAGACAGTTTGAGGTTGATGTTCCTCTCAGTTTGTAACAATGTGTGATTGTTTTTGAAGGAGTTATGAGGAGTTTGCATAAGAAAGGCTACACTTTCATCACGGTACACATTCACTGCTCAGTGTTTCCCCCAGAAAATGTGTTAGTTAAGGTGGTGGGAGGGGGCGTCTCCCGGGATAGGCGGCCTGTCGCCACCATCACGTCTCCACCTCATCGCTGCCACCACAGCCTGGGGGGGCAATAGACTACAGACTCTGAATACATTGAACACATTGTTTATTAAAAAATAACCAAATAACAATATATTATAATAAATAAAAATATTAGAGAAATAAAGAAGCCTACAATTTTTGGTTGTGTTTTCCGCTCCATTTGCAGAATGATGATATACGATATAAATCTCCATATTTTTTCCGTAAAGTACAAACAAAACACAAAACAGTCCTAGTTACCTGAGATATTTTGTATGTTATTATTATGACTTAGTAAGTCAATATTTTGACTTAGTAATTTGAGGTTAGTTTGTCTAAATTGTCAGACGATGGCTTCTCTGATGTCTCCATCATGTCCAGAAGTCTCTTCTTTATCTGAACGTCGTCTTCTACTGCATTCAGCAACTTTGTCTCCAATGGAAGTTTTCCTTTTAGTCTGTCCTGCTTGTGGCTGTTGAGTTTTGCCTAGTGAAAAAAAAGAAGAAATTATGAGGATTTCTACAAAATGACATTCAGCAATCATGAATACATTATTTGAGATAAAGCCACTTTAGCACAGGTGTAAGATAGTGACATGTTATTTACAACATGTCAAATGGTCCTCAACATCGTCAGGAAACAATGTGTGTCAATAAAACACTTAAAGATATTTTATTTTGACAGAAATTTTTTTTTTAATACAACTGCAGTTTACTTAACTCAATATTATTTATTACAAGAAACTACTCAAATCATTTTTAATACAAGCCTATTTAAATACATGTAAAACAGCTGAACTTTAATTTATGCTTGCCATCTTGACTTCTGATTCCAAAGCAAGTATATTTGTCACACTGTTGTCAAACAATGATCATATTCAAACAAATTTGATTCCACATTGTTGAAAGTGGTCATCTGAGAGCATTTGGAATTGCAGTGCAGTTCATATAAAAATGTTTTGATGCCACATCTATCTGCCTTTTAACAATATTACTTCCTAGCAATGAAGTTAGCGCCCACATACCTGAAGTAGAGCTCTTCTCTCTTTCACCACAGAAGATTGTGGATTGTTCCTATTGGAATCTTGCTGCTCTTGTACATCATTGGGCATATCTTTGTCTGTGACCAGGCTGTCAAGGGTGAATAGAGAATCCCAACTCCTGTGAGAGCTTGTGTCAATATCTGATGTTTCTATTCCAAATGGAATGGATGTAGTTGATGGAGAACCGCCCCAGATCTGCTGGCATAGTTGGAAGTACAGCAAAACAACTCTAGCATAACCACTTCTTCCACCTGCGTCCACTGCTTGTCTGTACTTTCCACAAATCACTTTCAGTTTAGTGTCGATAGTTGTTTTTGTCATGTCCTCTTTCCGATGAGGAAATTCCTCAGATGTCCCTCCAAGTCCGTACCGTTCCAAAATAGGGTAAGAATGTCACCAGACTTGGACTGGCAAGTTTACCAGTCAACACTTTGTTGAGTTTTGTTTACTTTAAGCTCCAAAACAATGCTAAAAGTAGCTCTACTAATAATTATTTATTGCCGTGACCCGCCATTTTTGCTATATGCCGCCTCCGGAAATGACGTTTTGGATGTTTCTGATTGGCTAAAATGGTCTTAAGTCCTAGGCTACAGCACCCCCAGTATTTTGGCATGTGTATGACATTCAGTGTATGCGTTTGCTTGGGGACAGTAATAGTTTTTTAAATGCGCACGTGTGGCTGGAGATCCTGTTAAGACGTTAGTCTGTGGGTTGGCTCTTTGTTGTTAAGGCGGCCGCCTTAACAACAAAACGCTGCGGGAAACCCTGCTGCTACAAGAAAGCCTGAGATGGTTTCAGTTAAAATATTTTTCAACTCACATTACTATGTATAAATTAGCATTTAAAATACAAATATACTGCAAGATAATAAATGAAATTATAATTTACAATAAGCAAAAGGCTTTGTATAGTCCCAGTTACGAGTAGCCGCAACCTGTAATGTCTTCTCTTTTTGATAGGGAGTTCCACATTTTGGTGGGATAGCAGGAAAACGATTTAGAACCTTTTTCGTAGTGAAATCTGGGTTGAATGTGATTTGTACAACTACCTCTGGGTAGTTGCAATACATGGGTATTTTAGTAGTATGGTGTATCTTGTACACCAGACCAACTGCAAGAAGCTGTACTCTGAAATGGTTGGCAGAAATGTGAGCCCGAGAAGGACGGTTGAGTAGAAGCCCAATCATGTTGTTTTGGCTGTCTGGAGTTTGTTTTTCAGGGCTTTTAAGGCGTCACGGTATCAAACATGAACTCTGTAGTCAAAGTGGGGTTAAATGAGTGCTTGTGTTAGAGTCTTAAGTGTATTTCTACCCACCAGCGGGGTGATCCTACTATGTAAGAACTAGGGTTGTACGGTATACCAGTATTGGTGTAGTACCCCAATACTAATGAATCATATTTGGTACTATACCGCCTGTAAAAAGTACTATTTCTATGATTATATCAATATTTTTTGGCATCACAACATCTTCTTTTGTTTAAAAATAAAATATATTATGTTTATAAAGTCAGTAAATATGTCCCTGGACACATGAGGACTTTGAATATGACCAATGTATGATCCTGTAACTACTTGGTATCAGATTGATACCCAAATTTGTGATATCATCCAAAAGTAATGTAAAGTATCAAACAACAGAGGAATAAGTGATTATTAAATTTTAACAGAAGTGTAGATAGCACATGTTAAAACAGAAAATAAGCAGATATTAACAGTAAATGAAGAAGTAGATTAATAATCCATTTTGTACCACTTGTCCTTAATAATTTTGACAAAATAATAGGTAGATAAATGACACAATATGTTACTGCATATGTCAGCAGACTCAATTAGGAGCCTTTGTTTGTTTACTTCCAACTGAAAGACAAGTTGTCTAGTAAGTTCACTATTTTATTTTAGGACAAACTTGCAATAAGAAACATATGTTTAATGTGCACTAAGATTTTTTGTTAAAATAAAGCCAATAATGCACTTTTTTGTGGTCCTTTCTATTTAGAAAAGTATCAAAAAGTATCGAAATACATTTTGGTACAGGTCCCGGTACCAAAATATTGGTATCGGGACAACACTAGTAAGAACATAATTTGTCGGTTGATTCTTTGACTACCTTAGTAGTCATTTTTTCACTGAAGAGATTAATCTCTACGATGCAGCCAAGATAGGTCATCTCATTTTTGTTTGTTATAATATTGTCACCCACTTTGACTGTGACGTTATCTACTTTTCTGAGGTTAGGAATTGACCCAAAAACCTGTGTACTTGCAAGTACCAGGCGAGTCTTAATTTGCCAGTTTGTCATTGAAAGCCTTGCTAGTCTAGGTCTTAAGGATTGTAGCTTCGCTTGTTTTGTGGTCATCAGCCTCGGTTCTATGTTCTTTATGGGTATAGAAAATGATGGAATGATCACTTCAGCCGCATACAGTACCGTATTTTCCGCACTATAAGGCGCACCTAAAAACCACAATTTTTCTCAAAAGCTGACAGTGCGCCTAATAACCCGGTGCGCTTTATTACGATTCATTTTCATAAAGTTTCGGTCTCGCAACTTCGGTAAACAGCCGCCATCTTTTTTCCCGGTAGAACAGGAAGCGCTTCTTCTTCTACGCAAGCAACCGCCAAGGAAAGCACCCGCCCCCATAGAACAGGAAGCGCTTCACCCGCCCCCATAGAACAGGAAGCGCTTCACCCGCCCCCGGAAGAAGAAGAAAAAACGCGCGGATATCACCGTACGTTTCATTTCCTGTTTACATCTGTAAAGACCACAAAATGGCTCCTACTAAACGATCCGGTTCATAAAAAGACGCAATCTCTCCATCCGCACACGGATTACTACCGTATTTCACAGCAACTGAACCGCACTGTGGAACGGGAGCACGTACGGTGAATATTCGCTCCACAGGGAATGAGAAGTCATCCTTCACTGTGGTTCTAGCTTGCCATGCTAACTTCCACTCATGGTGATATTCAAAAGGAAGACCTTGCCAAAAGAGACCTTTCCAGCCGGCGTCATCATAAAAGCTAACTCGAAGGGATGGATGGATGAAGAAAAGATGAGCGAGTGGTTAAGGGAAGTTTACGCGAAGAGGCCGGGTGGCTTTTTTCACACAGCTCCGAAGGCGAACACACCTTCACTAAGACGGGCAGACAGCCTCGGACGACACTTACGCCAACATTTGCCAGTGGATCGTAAATGCTTGGGCAGATATTTCGGTCACAACTGTGGTCCGAGCTTTCCGGAAGGCAGGATTCACAGAACAACAGCGACACTGACTCCCGATGACTTCTACGAGACGGAACCGGCCATTTTGGATCCCACGCTTGCGCAACTTTTCAATTCGGACACCGAAGACGAAGAATTCGAAGGATTTACGAATGAAGAATAACTTCAGAAGGTGAGCGCTATGTTTATTTTGTGTGTTGTGACATTAACGTTCGAGCAACATTATGTTACTATTGCTCTACACCATTTTGAATTTTACTATGTTTGTGATTGCACATTTGCGTACATTTTGGGACAGAGTTGTTAGAACGCTGGTTTTCAATATATTATTAAAGTTTGACTGAACTATCTGACTGTTTTTTTGACATTCACTTTAGCGCAGCGTTTTTTTGACATTCACTTTAGCGCAGCGTAGGCGCGGCTTTTAGTCCGGGGCGGCTTATTGGTGGACAAAATTATGAAATATGTAATTCATAGAAGGTGCGGCTAATAATCCGGTGCGCCTTATAGTGCGGAAAATACGGTAGTTCCACTTGTGGAGATCTTAAACTGGTCAGAAGTAACAACGAGGTCTATGAAGGTTTAAAAGGACTCACTCACCCTGGTAGTTTGCTTAATGAGCTAAGTGAGACAATGTTGGTGGCACAGCTTAGTGAAGATTTTATAAATGGGTGCATCCTTTCAGGACATATCTGTGTTCCAGTCCCCAAGAAGATGTAAACCTGTATCAACATGTTTACATAAAACTCACACACTCACCAAATACATCTTATACTGTAATCATATCTAATTAAAGTTATAATTTCACTTCCTGATTCTGACCTACATGCAACAATAAGTGAAAGTAATCATTTATTTTCAATAACCAAAGTAGTCAACGCTTAATTAATTAAAAGAACATAAAGGTGACTGACTTTCCTTCAGCGTGTCGTAGATGGTTCCAATTCCTAAAGAGGAATTGTTGATGGATATACTCCGTAAAACACCACATTGTAAAATATGTTTTGGTAAAAGTTCATTTTGGCCCAGCCAACAAAATGACCACAAAAAAGTATCCTGCATGATAACAAAAACATACCATGAATGTTTTTTAAGTGATTTTGGAATTAGATTTTTTATTTCCATGATATTGAAGTTATGGTGATGACTATGTCATTACAAGATTGTGGTTAAGTTTAGAGATAAAGTTTAGGTGTCATAGACTGTATACAGAATACAATATTTACACACTTTACATCAGTGAGTGTAAAGTTAAGAATACCTCAATCAATGCTGCCTCGTACTTATAAAAACTTTTCAAATTGCCCCCATCAAATTTCCAAGTCTGTTTTTGTACTCACTTTGGAATTAATTGTAGTGACTGGGACAAAAGGAGGTATTTCCCGCATTTTTATTGGTCGTTTTGCTACACACTTTTAACACAACACACAGAAGAACGCAAATAATGTCATTGTGTTAAAAGTGTCAGTCCAAAACTATTCATATTCTCTCTTTATCTTATTTACTTATTTACCCAACAGACGTCCAGCAGCCCCCTCACATTAAATATGATGAGGAGGATCCACAGCCCCCTCACATGAAAGAGGAAGATGAGGAAGTGTGGATCAGTCAGGAGGGAGAGTGTGTTGTAGGGCAGGAGGAGGATGATGTCAGCAAGTTTCCACTGACTGTTGTCTCTGTGAAGACTGAGGAGCATGAAGACAAAGCACCTGAGTCCTCACATCTTCATCACAGTCCAAGTAAGCACATATCATTTTATTCTCAGGGCATTCAATCCATCACAACTGGACTGTTCACTTTGTCTTAGAAGACTCATCCAAGTAGGCTTCATCACTTCATGCTCATACACTTCAAGTCTTAAATCTAATCATTGGAATTTAGAGGGGAACTCCACTTTTGGGGGAATTTTTCTATCGTTCACAATCATTATAAAAGACATGACGATGGATATATTAAAAAAAAAAAAAAAAAAAAAAATTCTAACTAGAGCTGGTGGATGTGTTTAGTTCATGTCACAATACACCCTTATATATGTGGATATGTTTAGTCCATGTCACGGTACACCATATATATGTGGATATGTTTAGTCCATGTCACCATACACCATATATATGTGGATGTGTTTAGTCCATGTCATGATACACCATATATATGTGGATATGTTTAGTCCATGTCACCATACACCATATATATGTGGATATGTTTAGTCCATGTCACGATACACCATATATATGTGGATATGTTTAGGCCATGTCACGATACACCATTTATATGTGGATATGTTTAGTCCATGTCACGATACACCATATATATGTGGATATGTTTAGGCCATGTCACGATACACCATATATATGTGGATATGTTTAGGCCATGTCATGATACACCATATATATGTGGATATTTTGCCTTAGACTTGAATGAATACTTGATGCATATAATCACAGCAGTATGATGATTCTATGTGTCTACATTAAAACATTCTTCTACATACTGCATTAATATATGCTACTTTTAAACTTTCATGCAGAGAAGGAAATCACAACTAAGTAAATTTAGCAAAAGTGTATTTATTAAGCAGTTATTAAGCAGTGGCACAAACATTCATGTCATTTCAAAACAGAAAGTGCAAGATTGTCAGAGACATTTTAAAACAAGCTATTAGTGCACTTTTGTGCATGATGTCACTAAGATGACATATCAAAACAACACTAAATTAAAGTGCACTTTTTGTACAGAACGCCACTACAATAGTTCAAAACAAATAAGGTGCACTTTTGTGCATGATGTCACACAAGATATTTCAATAAGTGTCAAATAAAAATGATCTGCATAATAGGAAATCAAATAGTGTATGTCCTTCACTATGTGGTAGGTTCCTGCGGACGTTATCTCCTTCTGTTGTTGACTATTTGTTTCATACGGTGTTGATGTGGAAATGGTTGCTTGGGCATTTTGTGGGTGTGGCACTGAACGGAGATGTTGACATGCAGAGTTTCAAGCACTCTTCATTCTCTAGCGGGTGACTTTTCAAATGATGCTACATTAGCAGTGCTGCTACTTTTTGTAGCAACGCTTTTGCCGCATACTTGTTCACCATCTACCCGCTTGAAGCCAAACCACCGTCAGACGATGGACCCCCTGCTGTTTGTCTTGGGAATTAATTCTTCCTTCATTTGTTACCAGATTGGCACCTTCTTTCTCTCGTATTATCACTAGCACCACAGCTAACGTTACCATGCCGCTACCTGTCTGCTCCGTGAGAACGTATGACGTTGCACACGTGACAGTATGTGACGTATGTAAGAAGGTGCGCTTGTTTTATGTCTCTGTGAGAAGGAGAGACAAGAAAGAGTGAGAAGAGCCTGTAGTGTAATGCCTGCAGCTAAAAGCAACTGTGTGAGAACGTATACTCCAATATCTCCATATAGTCATTTTCTATATCGCACAGAGACAAACCCACGATATATCCAGTATATTCCATACATCACCCAGCCCTAATTCTAACTCATAAATGTAGATAAAAGTCCACTTGCAATGGAGCCAATGGGAGGTCCTCTATAACCATCCAAAATACACCAACAATACTCCATTTGCATTTTGTGGCTTGAATGTCCACTAAGTGTTAGTTGAGTTGAGTTTATTTGGAACATGCAAGCATACAACATGATACATCACACATGCATGCATACAACATGATACATCACACATGCATGCATACAACATGATACATCACACATGCATGCATACAACATGATACATCACACATGCATGCATACAACATGATACATCACACAAGCATGCATACAACATGATACATCACACAAGCATGCATACAACATGATACATCACACATGCAGGCATACAACATGATACATCACACATGCAGGCATACAACATGATGCATCACACATGCATGCATACAACATGATACATCACACGTGCATGCATACAACATGATACATCACACATGCATGCATACAACATGACACATCACACATGCATGCATACAACATGATACATCACACATGCATGCATACAACATGATACATCACACATGCATGCATACATCATGATACATCACACATGCATGCATACAACATGATACATCACACATGCATGCATACAACATGATACATCACACATGCATGCATACAACATGATACATCACACATGCATGCATACAACATGATACATCACACATGCATGCATGCATACAACGTGATACATCACACATGCATGCATACAACATGATACATCACACATTTATGCATACAACATGATGCATCACACATGCATGCATACAACATGATTCATCACAATTTCGAGTTTGTCCATTCAACATGTTGGAAAAGGAGTAGGAAGAATCAGAGTTTATTTAATCCTACTCCTTTTCTTTTACATAACAGTTGCTAAAACTTTTGTTCACTTCCTGTCCTCAATGTATTCACAATATACTCCATAAGTAATCACAATAAAAATAAATAAATAATAATGAGTGAAGTAAGTTATATTTCATATGGTGAGATGAGTAAGATGATTTAGAAAATGAATGAAGAATGAAATAAATTGAGAATGTTTATCTTCTTCTTTGTACTTTGTAAACACTTTAAGTGTGAAGAGTTTCTTGAAGTGGATCATATTAGTACATTGTTTGATTGCTTTGCTTATCCATTCCATCATTTAATTCCACATACTGATATACTGAAGGTCTTAAGTGTTGTACGTGCATACAAATGTTTTTAATTACATTTTTCTCTAAGATTATATTTCTCCTCATTTGTTGAGAATTGTTGTACATTCTTGGCTAGCAGGTTATAGTTTGCTTTGTGTATCATTTTAGCTGTTTGCAAATTCACCTTATGTTGTATGTTTTGTATATGAGATTTCCAGTTCATTTAATCATCTATTAATACTCCCAACAATCTGGTTTCTTTTACCCTTTCAATGTCTAATCCGTCTATTTGTATTTGTGTAAGATGCTTGTTTCTACTGTTACCAAATAACATTATTTTAGTTTTACTGAGACTCAAAGATAGTCTGTTTTGGTCAAAGCATCTTTTTAATGTGTTCATTTCTTCTGTTATTATTTGTATGATCTTCTGTGTGTTCTCTCCTGAACAGAAAGCAGTTGTGTCGTCTGCAAATAAAACTAACTTTAAGTCCTTTGTAACTTTACAAATGTGGTTTATATAAAGATGAAACAATCTTGGTCCCAGTATTGATCCCTGGGGTACACCACAAGATATATCTAGCTGTGTTGACATATTTTCACCCATTTTCACATATTGCTTCCTGTTGGTTAAATAGCTTCTTACCCAGTTCAAGACCAAACCTCTGATGCCATATCGTTCTAGTTTTGTTATTAAAATATCATGATTAATTGTCTCCTCTCTGAGCTGCCACCTTACCGTGGTAGAGGAGTTTGCGTGTCCCAATGATCCTAGGAGCTATGTTGTCCGGGGGTTTCTATGCCCCCTGGTAGGGTCTCCCAAGGCAAACTGGTCCTAGGTGAGGGATCAGACAAAGAGCAGCTCGAAGACCTCGATGAAGAACACAAACGAAGGAACCAGATTTCCCTCGCCCGGACGCGGGTCACCGGGGCCCCCCTCTGGAGCCAGGCCCGGAGGTGGGGCACAATGGCGAGCGCCTGGTGGCCGGGCCTGTCCCCATGGGGCCCGGCCGGGCACAGCCCGAAGAGGCAACGTGGGTCCCCCCTCCAATGAGCTCACCACCCATAGCAGGGGCCATAGAGGTCGGGTGCAGTGTGAGCTGGGCGGCAGCCGAGGGCAGGGCACTTGGCGGTCCGATCCTCGGCTACATAAGCTGGCTCTTGGGACGTGGAACGTCACTTCGCTGGGGGGGAAGGAGCCTGAGCTAGTGCGTGAGGTGGAGAAGTTCCGGCTTGATATAGTCGGACTCACTTCGACGCACAGCAAGGGCTCTGGAACCACTTCTCTTGAGAGGGGCTGGACTCTCTTCCACTCTGGCGTTGCCGGCAGTGAGAGGCGATGGGCTGGGGTGGCAATTCTTGTTGCCCCTCGGCTCAAAGCCTGCACGTTGGAGTTCAACCCGGTGGACGAGAGGGTAGCTTCCCTCCGCCTTCGGGTGGGGGTACGGGTCCTGACTGTTGTTTGCGTTTACGCGCCAAGCGGCAGCTCAAGAGTACCCACCCTTTTTGGATTCACTCGAGGGAGTACTGGAGAATGCTCCCCCGGGTGATTCCCTCGTTCTACTGGGGGACTTCAACGCTCATGTTGGCAGTGACAGTGAAACCTGGAGAGGTGTGATTGGGAAGAATGGCCGCCCGGATCTGAACCCGAGTGGTGTTCTGTTATTAGACTTTTGTGCTCGTCACAGATTGTCGATAACAAACACCATGTTCAAACATAAGGGTGTCCATATGTGCACTTGGCACCAGGACACCCTAGGCCGCAGTTCCATGATCGACTTTGTAGTCGTGTCATCGGATTTGCGGTCTCATGTTTTGGACACTCGGGTGAAGAGAGGGGCGGAGCTTTCTACCGATCATCACCTGGTGGTGAGTTGGCTGCGATGGTGGGGGAGGATGCCGGACAGACCTGGCAGGCCCAAACGCATTGTGAGGGTTTGCTGGGAACGCCTGGCAGAGTCTCCTGTCAGAGAGAGTTTCAATTCCCACCTCCGGAAGAACTTTGAACATGTCATGAGGGAGGTGCTGGACATTGAGTCCGAGTGGACGATGTTCCGCACCTCTATTGTCGAGGCGGCCGATTGGAGCTGTGGCCGCAAGGTAGTTGGTGCCTGTCGTGGCGGTAATCCTAGAACCCGTTGGTGGACGCCGGCGGTGAGGGATGCCGTCAGGCTGAAGAAGGAGTCCTATCGGGTTCTTTTGGCTCATGGGACTCCTGAGGCAGCAGACAGGTACCGACAGGCCAAGCGGTGTGCGGCTTCAGCGGTCGCGGAGGCAAAAACTCGGACATGGGAGGAGTTCGGGGAGGCCATGGAAAAAGACTTCCGGACGGCTTTGAAGCAATTCTGGACCACCATCCGCCGCCTCAGGAAGGGGAAGCGGTGCAGTGTCAACACCGTGTATGGTAGGGATGGTGCTCTGCTGACCTCGACTGCGGATGTTGTGGATCGGTGGAGAGAATACTTCGAAGACCTCCTCAATCCTACCAGCACGTCTTCCTATGAGGAAGCAGGGCCTGGGGAATCTGTGGTGGGCTCTCCTATTTCTGGGGCTGAGGTTGCCGAGGTAGTTAAAAAGCTCCTCGGTGGCAAGGCCCCGGGGGTGGATGAGATCCGCCCGGAGTTCCTTAAGGCTCTGGATGTTGTGGGGCTGTCTTGGTTGACAAGACTCTGCAACATCACGTGGTCATCGGGGGCGGTACCTCTGGATTGGCAGATGGGTGGTGGTTCCTCTCTTTAAGAAGGGGAACCGGAGGGTGTGTTCCAACTATCGTGGGATCACACTCCTCAGCCTTCCCGGTAAGGTCTATTCGGGTGTACTGGAGAGGAGGCTACGCCGGATAGTTGAACCTCGGATTCAGGAGGAACAGTGTGGTTTTCGTCCTGGTCGTGGAACTGTGGACCAGCTCTATACTCTCGGCAGGGTCCTTGAGGGTGCATGGGAGTTTGCCCAACCAGTCTACATGTGCTTTGTGGACTTGGAGAAGGCATTCGACCGTGTACCCCGGGAAGTCTTGTGGGGAGTGCTCAGAGAGTATGGGGTAACGGACTGTCTTATTGTGGCAGTTCGCTCCCTGTATAATCAGTGTCAGAGCTTGGTCCGCATTGCCGGCAGTAAGTCGGACACGTTTCCAGTGAGGGTTGGACTCCGCCAAGGCTGCCCTTTGTCACCGATTCTGTTCATAACCTTTATGGACAGAATTTCTAGGCGCAGTCAGGGCGTTGAGGGGATCTGGTTTGGTGGCTGCAGGATTAGGTCTCTGCTATTTGCAGATGATGTGGTCCTGATGGCTTCCTCCGGCCAAGATCTTCAGCTCTCACTGGATCGGTTCGCAGCCGAGTGTGAAGCGACTGGGATGGGAATCAGCACCTCCAAGTCCGAGTCCATGGTTCTCTCCCGGAAAAGGGTGGAGTGCCATCTCCGGGTTGGGGAGGATATCTTTCCCCAAGTGGAGGAGTTCAAGTACCTCGGAGTCTTGTTCACGAGTGGGGCAAGAGTGGATCGTGAGATCGACAGGCGGATCGGTGCGGCGTCTTCAGTAATGCGGACGCTGTATCGATCCGTTGTGGTGAAGAAGGAGCTGAGCTGGAAGGCAAAGCTCTCGATTTACCGGTCGATCTACGTTCCCATCCTCACCTATGGTCATGAGCTTTGGGTCATGACCGAAAGGACAAGATCACGGGTACAAGCGGCCGAAATGAGTTTCCTCCGCCGAGTGGCGGGGCTCTCTCTTAGAGATAGGGTGAGAAGCTCTGTCATTCGGGGGGAGCTCAAAGTAAAGCCTCTGCTCCTCCACATCGAGAGGAGCCAGATGAGGTGGTTCGGGCATCTGGTCAGGATGCCACCCGAACGCCTCCCTAGGAAGGTGTTTCGGGCACGTCCGACCGGTAGGAGGCCACGGGGAAGACCCAGGACACGCTGGGAAGACTATCTCTCCCGGCTGGCCTGGGAACGCCTCGGGATCCCCCGGGAGGAGCTGGACGAAGTGACTGGGGAGAGGGAGGTCTGGGCTTCCCTGCTTAAGCTGCTGCCCCCGCGACCTGACCTCGGATAAGCGGAAGAAGATGGATGGATGGATGATTAATTGTGTCAAATGCTTTAGTTAAGTCCATGAATACTGCGGCCGCACATTCTTTACCATCAATTGCATTGCTCATTTCCTCTGTTATTTGGATTAATGCTATCCATGTTGACATATTTGCTGTGAATTCTGGTGTGTAGTTAGTAAACTGGTGTATGCCTCCATTCTTATAAATTGGTACGACTTTTGCAATTTTCATTTCGTGAGGGAATTTGCGGGTTAGAAATGATACGTTGCTGATATATGTCAGAGGTTCTGAAATGTCTTCTATAACCTTTTTTATGGTTACCATATCTATTCCATGACAGTCGGTTGAGGTCTTGGATTTACAATGTTTTACAATTTTGATTAGTTCTTCTTTTGTCACGTTCTTAAGAAACATGGAATTGGGATTTCTGTCTATGAGCTCACTCAAGTCCTCAACTGATCCATCATCTGCATTTGAAAATCTTTGTTCCACATTTGTTCCGATATTAACAAAGTAATCATTAAAACATTCAACTATTTGGTTCATATTGTCATTTTTTGTATTTCCATGTAGAAAGTACTAGGGGTAATCTTTCTTAGCAGCATTATTTTTAATGATGCTATTTAGGATGCCCCATGTTGCTCTCATGTTGTTTCTGTTCTTCTTTAATAATTGTCTGTAGTATTCCTTCTTACATGTTCCTAGTATACCAATTAGATTGTTTTTATATTTATTATACTTATTTTCTGCCCCTATAGATGTCTGTGTTATTAATATTCCATATAATATCTTTTTTTTGTGACAAGCATTTTTCAGTCCTTTTGTCATCCATGGTTGGTTGTTTTTCTTTTGCTTCTTACTAACTTCTTTCCATGGACAACATAAACATTGATATTATACATGTGGGCCAATATATATATATATATATATATATATATATATATATATATATATATATATATATATATATATATATATATATATATATATATATATATATATATAAATGCTGTTAAATGTAGCTTTGATGTGGCAAGCTACTTTTGCAGTGTAGCTTGTAGTGTAGCGTGCTACAATTCTCTGAGGATAGCTTAGCTACATTTAATTGAGAGCAACTTGTAGCTTAGCTTACTACATTGTCCAGGTAGCTTGCCCATCACTGTCTATTTGGCCTAGCTCACATGTCAATAGTTTGAATACTGCAAACTTCAATACAGTAACACCTCATTTGTTCTGCAGACGTCCAGCGGGTGTCAGCGGGGAGTCATGAAGAGGAGTGGCACACCAGTGTGGGACAGAAGGAGCTACAGGCCCCCTCCCACATTAAAGAGGAGCAGCTTCATGATGAAGATGAAGCTCAGTCCTTACAGCTTCATCACAGTCAAAGTGAGGAGAACAGAGGGGCGGAGCTTGTAAGTCAACACATCACAGAAGCTGATGGAGAGCATTGTGAAGATATCAAGTCAGAACCAGACAGCATCTTTGCTCCACTGTCAGACATGGACCACATGATATCAGACTCTTCTGATCACAGTGACCACATCCAAAAACCTCTGGAGAGTAAAAATGACTCTAAAGGTGATACGAGACATCACACTAACAACAAACACTTTGACTGCTCTGAATGTGGGAAATCATTTAGACAGAAGAGTGATTGTACAAGACACATGAGAATACATACTGGAGAGAAACCTTTTACTTGCTCTGTTTGTAAGAAGATTTTTTCTAGAAAGCCACACATGACCAGACACATGAGAACACACACTGGGGAGAAACCTTTTACTTGCTCTGTTTGTAAGAAGAGTTTCTCCACAAAGCCACACATGACCAGACACATGAGGACACACACTGGGGAGAAACCTTTTACTTGCTCTGTTTGTAAGAAGAGTTTCTCCACAAAGCTTACCATGATATTACACATGAGAACACACACTGGAGAGAAACCTTTTACTTGCTCTATTTGTAAGAGGAGTTTCTCCACAAAGCAAACCATGACCACACACATGACAATACACACTGGAGAGAAACCGTTTAGTTGCACTGTGTGTGATAAGATGTTCAGGTTTAAGAAGCAGGTGAGTAAACACAAGTGTGTAACAGTCATGGAAGCTGCAGGGATGTAAAAACACTTAAACAGTGATTGTGCTAAATGTAGTTTAAAAACACAGCATGTTTAATATGAATGTATATTTGATGTTGTATGTAGTGCTTCTCATCTTCTAGTCTTATATGTTGTCCTGTACTTACTTTTTAAGTTGTGTGCATGTATTGAATATTAAATATGTAGCTACTATTTTTTTTGTGTCATTGTTAAAGAGAGGACATCTTATTATTTTCATTTGGTTTTTTTCCCACACATTTTTTCCATTGCATTTTATTGATGTTATTATCCAATTAAAAGTATGAATGAATAAAATGGTTAACAAAATGTGGACTCTGGTAGATTAGCAGCATTGTTACATCATGGATGTTAACTACTGCAAAACATCAACAAAGAAGAAAAATGCTGAAGTTAGCAACACATCACTGAACTTTAGAGCCATCGTGAGTGGAGTTGCTTGTTTTTATTGCTGCATTTGTACTTATTTCACCTCACATCTTCACTTTTAATCCTAAAGTCTTCTTCACATATATTGTTGTAGGCTTCTAACATTGATGTTTCTGATGTGTGTGTGTAGTCTGTGGAAAGGGTTGTTGTCCCTTGTGGATCCAATTGTTCACTTGCACAGATACATCTTCATCATCATCATCATCATCACTGGTCCGCTACTGGACGAAATCTTAGCATTAATGTTTCAATATAAGTGTGACCTCATTATTCCTTGATAATAAGACTAAAAATACAGATTTAAGCACTGTATTAGAGTGCCTCTTGTAGTACTCCAACTCGCCACACTGAGAAGTGGGGGCGATCAAGAGCTAGCAGATGCATGTTGCTATCATGTTTTATCAGCGAGGAAGATAGCATTTGTGTTTACTTTTTTGTCAGATCCAAGTTTTAATGCTCTGCTGAATAAATGAATCACTATGGCTGCCAATATGGAGGATTATTTATATATTTAAGATCAAATACTTCTCTTAACAGCTAGAAAAATGACACCACAATAAAAGTGAAACAGCAGCAGGACTCAGTAAATATTTTATTAATTGACTAATTAATAAATTATAAAGAGTAACATGACAGTGGATATTTCACAAGAGTTGACTAAAAAGTGTAAAATGGGAATGCTACATAAAATGCTTAACATAGACTGATACTGATACTGTGTAATCATTTATTTGTCCTAACATTATTTTGGGATATAAATTGATGCCCCCCCAATGTTAAACTCATTTCTATGCTCACTGTGTGAAGACTGGAGGTTAATGTACTAATAAAGTAAAAACATGTAGCACAAATGATGTGTATATATGTTAGCCAATAACAAGTCCGTCTGTAAGGCACACAAACACATTTATTCAACATCGTTATGATGTAACATGGAAGATGCTAACGTTAAGCATACAACCAAAACATACTTTAAAATGTTATTATTAATGTTCACTTTAAATGTATTTACTTGGAACATGTCAAAACTTTGCTCAAGTGATCAAGCGTCCAACATGAGTGGAAGAAGCAGAGCTTGTCTGGTCCCCCCCAGTGTAAAAACTAAATGCTTGTCTGGTCCCCCCAGTGTAAAAACTAAATGCTTGTCTGGTCCCCCCCAGTGTAAAAAGTAAATGCCACTCAATGATGTGTTGAGTTGAGTTGAGTGTATTTATTTCTATGTGACATTTAAAACAAGCTCAGTTGGCCAAAGTGCTGTACAGACATAAGACATAAGGTGCACATAGTGTCACATTAACATGGTAACACAGGAGGATGAATACAATACAATAGTAAAATATACCTTAAAAGAAGTGCAGAATATATCACCTAAAATACTAAAATGTGATAAATAAATACAAAAGTATAAAACAAGAAATAATTAAAAACAGCCAAGATGCTGCCTAACTGGATTTGAACGCCAGGGAGTAAAAATATGTTTTAATATTGAAATAGTCTCAGAGACTGGGAGGATCTAATAGATAGTGGAAGGTTGTTCCACAGTCTGGGCCCTGCCACTGAGAAGGATCCATCTCCTCTGGTTTTTAGCCTAGTTCTTGGGACAGCCAGGAGGAGCTGGTCTGAAGACCTCAGGGTCCTGCTGGGTTAGGTTTAGGGTTACCCTAACCCCCTACTGTACTGTTTACTTGTTGAAATACCCTTTTTAGAGCAAATATCTACCCACATGGACACTTTGCTGCTGCCAAAAATGTATTTCAAGTAATATTTTGATATTGACACACAGGGGTGTCACTAGCTTTTAAGGACAGGGGGGGCTTAGCCCCCAGGAGATGCACAGGATGCGAGCGAACGTAGCGCACGAGCACAAATCTTCACAAACGTCTAACAAAGACTTAGAAATGATTCATTGTTATTATTATTATTTCAGTGGGTTTATTTTCAATGTGTGTTCAGTACAACAACAACAATGACATTTTGTTGACAGCATCAACAAGAAACAATGACTTGCATGATCCTTCAACATACACTGAAACACAATGAAAGTCATGGCATTAGCCTCGATGTTGTTACTTCACAACATAGAGGCTAATGCCACCACTTTCGCTCACAATACAATAATTGTTTGTTCCCAAATATTTTGAAGTTGCACAGATTACATTTTGGGAACATATGTGACTAAAATGGTTGTAAATTCAAGCCCTGGAAATATTACTTAATTACTTGAATTAAAGTCATATCTGGATCGGGATAATTTGGCTTACATAATATATATATATATATATATATATATATATATATATATATATATATATATATATATATTATGGCAAGCCGTTAAGGAAATGAAATATATATGGAAGTCTGAATAGAAATGAGAAAGGTTTATATATACTGTAAATAAGAAAGACTGCTGATGTGAAAAAGAGCCAAAGCTGTCAAAGAGCTGAGGGACCATCTTCAAAGTGCAATGTTGAAACAAATAATGTAAACAATAAAATGTAACTTCCAGGGCTTGAGATCAACGTAGTCCCGTCGTCCCGGGGACGGTAAAAAAATGCACGGGACGAAATGAAATGCTCCCCGGGACGATGGCTTTTAACCATTTTTTTTACTTTTTCTTTTTATGTATTTATTCATTTTACATTTTGTATTCAATGTCTTGGTTTTTACTCCCTCTGAAAATCCTATGAAATGATTAACACCCATCCATCCATCCATTTTCTACCGCTTATTCCCTTCGGGGTCGCGGGGGGTGCTGGAGCCTATCTCAGCTACAATCGGGCGGAAGGCGGGGTACACCCTGGACAAGTCGCCACCTCATCACAGGGCCAACACAGATAGACAGACAACATTCACACTCACATTCACACACTAGAGACCATTTAGTGTTGCCAATCAACCTATCCCCAGGTGCATGTCTTTGGAGGTGGGAGGAGCCTATCCCCAGGTGCATGTCTTTGGAGGTGGGAGGGGCCTATCCCCAGGTGCATGTCTTTGGAGGTGGGAGGGGCCTATCCCCAGGTGCATGTCTTTGGAGGTGGGAGGGGCCTATCCCCAGGTGCATGTCTTTGGAGGTGGGAGGGGCCTATCCCCAGGTGCATGTCTTTGGAGGTGGGAGGGGCCTATCCCCAGGTGCATGTCTTTGGAGGTGGGAGGAAGCCGGAGTACCCGGAGGGAACCCACGCAGTCACGGGGAGAACATGCAAACTCCACACAGAAAGATCCCGAGCCCGGGATTGAACCCAGGACTAGTCAGGACCTTTGTATTGTGAGGCAGACGCACTAACCCCTCTTCCACCGTGCAGCTATTAATGTAACAATACAATACAACAAATATATTTAATGATGCTTTTTCCATTATTTGAACAATAGGCTAATGTATATTACTTGATATAGATTCTACAAGAAACACAAAAGTTAAAAAGTAAATGATTTACAATTGCAGACACAAGGTTTGGTGCAGCTTCACTCATTGTAAAGGAAGACGGAAGTCCACGCAGGAGAAAAATGACTACAAAGATGGTGTATTTAGAGCGGGAAAGTAACTTTTTGTCAAACACAGACCAGGTGTAAAGTGGAGCTAATACATTTTACTACAAGCAGTGATGAATACTTACTTTCTTGAAAACCTTTCTTATGTCCATTTTGCATCCGTTCACATTCTTGTTCTGCAATCTGCAGTGCTGTGTGCTAATGTGCTTCGTACACCTGCAGGACCGCAAGCAAGGTTGCAGAGAACATGCGGACTGGATTTTGAGTGATGTGGGCATTTTCTATATGAAGAAGTGGAATGGATTGGATACCGACGCACTAAAGGGGCTCGCTACCTTACGCTATGAAGTGAGGGGAAACTGAGTGAATAATGACAGGTTATATGATTATTTATTTAAACTCATATTCGGGCCACTTCATAATGAATATGTCAGCATGTATTTGTAAAATAAAAATATATAACACCAAATGATTTAGGGGGGCTTAAGAATATTTTAGGGGGGCTTGAGCCCCCCTAAAATAGGCCTAACAACGCTAATGTTGACACATCTCATCTCTGCATACTCTACTAGAATACCCTTATGAGCATTACATATACTGTATATAAATCAAGTACCTATTTTACTGTTTACTTGTAGAAATACCCTTTACAAAGTTAAAATATGCCAAAACAACCACTTTGCTGCTGCCAAAAATTGATTTCAAGTAATATTTTGATATTGACACATCTCATCTCTGCATATTCTACTAGAATACCCTTATGAGCATTACATATATCAACACCTACTGTACTGTTTACTTGCTGAAATACCCTTTTTAGAGCTAAAAACTACCCAAATGGCCACTTTGCTGCTGCCAAAAATAGATTCCAGACAATATTAACAATAACAACAAAATGTCAAAACATTTCTGTTAGAATAATTGTTTCTAAATGATCACAAAAAACTTTGTATTACATTGTGTTCCTGACAAAAGGACAGGGGCTGTCTTCGAAACGTACCAAGAAGAATGCTCGTAAAACTCCACTGGGACTTCAAAGCGGACAGATGGCAGGATCTGCCCGACTTCCAGAGGAACTCTTTTTGAAGTATTTTACAAACTCTTTTTGAACTATTTTATGGAACTCTCTTTGAACTATTTTATGGAACTCTTTTTTTTAACTTTTTTACAACCTCTGCTTTTGAACTGTTCGGTAACCGAAGGCAACGCTGTTTACGACCCACTTCCCTCTGGAAGCAGCTGTGGTCAGGTGGGGGGAGAAAGTCAAATAAAGAAGGAGTGCAATCTTTTGGCAGAGCGTGGTTGAAGACTGTACAGAAAGTACAGTCGCCATGTTTCTCCTCAATATTGAGTCCAAATTTAATTCTGTTTCTGTTTGATTATTTGCCTCTTGTCTTGTATAGATGTCATCAGTGTTTGAACCTGATATTTCTCTAAAAAACAATATTATACATTCTGAAAATGTAAACGATAGCAAGAATATACCTACAACTTTCAGAAAAATTTCACTTGCAAACACTTTGTTTAAAAGGTTTTTACTGTATCAAAATTCTAAATAAGTAAAGAAAAATGACTGATAAACACTGGAAAACTGTCACTGAATGTCTTAGTGTGATGTCATTCTGTCACAGACAAATGCTACACAGCTCCATGCTGGTGCTGAGAGGAAAAACGTGTTATATTTGTGTAATTTTTTTTATATATATTTATATATATATATATACACACACACATACATATATACAGTATACATATATACACACAAACACTCAATTTGACATACAAAATAACTACTATTTTTAAGAACAAGTTACAGTAATATATAATACATATAACATATAATATATATGTATATATAAAAAAATTATATATATATATTATATTATATATAGACATATAAACTATATGGGTATATATTTGCTCCAAAAAGGGTATTTCAACAAGTAAACAGTACAGTAGGTAGTTGATGTTGATATATGTAATGCTCATAAGGGTATTCTAGTCAAATATGCGATGTGTAAATATCAAAATATTACGTGGAATCACTTTTTGTCAGGCAATATTACATTTAATGACAATGTTACATAAATGAATACATCCAAACACGTTGTACATATTTATTATGTGCAGGAAGAAATAACAGTTACAATTGTGTGTATCTTCCAAACAAGAAAGAGGTTTTATCACATCACCATGGGACTAACAACACTCCTTTAAATCTCATCAATACCACAGAAGAGGCAAACTGTCCTTTTCCAGGCACCATAAAGTCTTAAATAATGTCAAACACGTAGCGATACAACAACCAGGAAGATAAAGTGTTTGTCTCACACCTACTAATCCACTGTGGACACACCAAGACACAAATGGAGGTTCAGTGACCTCCGCCAAGGAAACACATTTTTGTCAGCCATTCACATTTTGCCACAACACACATGAGGGAAAGTCCTAGTTGGAAATACTAATATTGTGTGTAAGTCACCTGATACATGTTGTGTGTAAGTCACGTGATACATGTTGTGTGTAAGTCACGTGATACATGTTGTGTGTAAGTCACATGATACATGTTGTGTGTAAGTCACGTGATACATGTTGTGTGTAAGTCACGTGTGTAAGATGCCAAAAAGAGATGTGAGTTGTTTTCAAGGCTTTGGTCCTGAAAAGATGGAAGGCTTTTGCTGGGCGCGGTGGATATTTGGAATGGAAGAAACCTTGGAGGGGATCACAAGTGGTAATGATGATGCCAGCCTATTTCATCCTAAACTTCATTGCAAAAGGACGCTTTCTTCTTTCCTTTATCTTTTTCCGGAAAAACATTTCGGCGACGGGGTTTTCAATTTAAAAGCTTTAATTTGCATTTTCTTTGCAGCCGACTTGCTTCCTCTCGTCGAAACCAGGAAGTATCCTTCGGCCCGTTCAATCCCGGGTTGGGGTTGACGGAAGGAGTTTGGAAAAAAAAACAAATGTGAGAAAAGTTGGCCCCCCCGCGACGGTCCCCTTTCCTCTTTGGTCCGGGGTCCCCCCTTACGACTGTCCTTCGCCATTCTTTCCTCTTCTTTTTTAATATTTGTACAAAACTTCACTTGCCCAAAAAAAAAGAAAAGTTTTCGTGCACGACTTGAGTCCAGCTTTTCTTCCATGTTAAAATCGGTAATGATAACAATCTTTTTTCGTGTTTTTCTGAGGTAAAAAAGAAACAAACAAAAAAAAGTTTCTCCCCCTTACCGTTAAACGCCGCCACGGGAATGGGGGGGGGGGGGGGGGGGGGGGGGGGGAGAAAAGAAAAGGCCCTTTTTAAAAAAAATCTTTGACCTGGTCCTGGCTATTTGGGCGTGCTTCAGTTGGGACAAAAGAAGCATGTAAAGGATCTTGGACTGTTTTGGACAAAAAGCCTTCCCACCTGACTTGTCAATGTGCTGCAGAGACTGAGAGGGCATCATCTTCTACCACCACACAAACAAATGAAGCAAGAAAAGTCTTTTCCCAACCTTGAAAAAGGAAGAGGCGGAGAGAAGCAGTTTGTCGCTACATGCGGAAAAAAATGCCAAATGGTGTGTGTATCATCTAATAGTGGCCTTCAGATTTCTGTCCTGGGAGTTAAAGACATACACTTGGTTGTCTCCGGTACTGAGAAAGACATGATTCCGTAGTAAGGAGCCCACTTTCACAATACACCACTGTGATAAGTAAGCAAACTCCTTCCTTCCATCTTTATTTACAGCGGAAGAGAGACCACCACTGTTTCCCGCGCCTCAAATTCTGACCAATAGCAGTTTGCATTTAGCGGTAGTCGCGTCACCAAGTCTTTATTTTGTCTCTTACTGTGGTGTTGTCTTTATTTTGATATGGCATACAGGATGTGATGTTATTATGCTTGACACATTGACTCCTCTGGAGAATAAACTGATCATTACAACTCATATTAGTAGATTAAAGAAAGTGAATTTTGGTTTGATTTATTGTTTGAAATACTTAAGTGTTAAACTATAGTATTGTTGTTACTTCAATGTTTACGCCAATCAAGCACTTGATGGCGTTGTGTTGCTAGACTAGGAAGCGGAAGTAGCGTTCATGAGGAGTTTCCATCATACAATTATTGATATTGTCTCTCAGTATGCAAAATAAAGGGACTTTGATTTATTGCATCAAATGTTAGTTGTAGTATTTACATGTTTTTCTTCAACAGTTGGGCAAGACAACCACAAGGTGGCGTAGGCCGCACCAGCACTTGTGTAGCTCAACCATGAAGAAGAAAACTATCCAATCAAAACATTTTCAAGAAAACTGTCATATTTCAATTCGCTTTGCATGTTTTTTTTTGCCATTTTTACAACTTTTATCCGGCTTTTAAATCAAGCCCAAATGGAGCTTTTTAACGAAAGTGAAACATTTACGATGTACTTTTGGGAGAATAGGTTACAAACTTTTGAAGGGTGGCCTTTTGACAAAGACTGGAAAACGTGAGTTTTGAGTTCAAATTGAAAAGAAGTCAGTTTTAATTGTAAACATTGCAGATAAAATGACAAGACGCATGTAGCAGCTTTTTGTTTATAGCATTTCTTTGTTGCAAAGTAGTGTTGTTGAAGCAAGTCTTTAACTCTTTCATTCTTAATCATCAAATGTAAATAATCAAATGTAGATACTTTTTCTTATGCCTTCTGATCTGTCTCTCTCTCTCTCTCTCTCTCTCTCTCTCTCTCTCTCTCTCTCTCTCTCTCTCTCTCTCTCTCTCTCTCTCTCTCTCTCTCTCTCTCTCAAATTTGCAAAAAAGTTTCTAGTTAAAACGTTTGCAACATAACTTTCAAGCCATGCTTTTTTAAACTAATGTAAATTACTGATAATCAATGCTATCACCTCAAATTGGCTATCATTAATTCAGTGTAGGGTTATAGACATCGTGTTCAAATCCCATGCTGTTCCAGGCACTGTAGCTGTCAGTCAAGGTGCCTGTTTGTTAAATAGGAGATGTTGGGCTCAAATCCCGTCAGTGTCTTGATGTTTTTTCTGTAACACTTTCTCAGTTTGTTTTCAAACCACATGAATGCAAGCCAAATTATATTCGTTTTGAATAAAATCCCAATGGATCCACAGAGTTTGATGTTTACTGCAATGTTTTCTTCAAAAAAATGCCATTTTAAATGTGGATTGAACCAGGACTCAGAAAGAAACACTACTTCAGATGGGTTCCAAATCACTTTGTAGTTTAAGACAGCAGAGTGGCGCAGCGGAAGCGTGCTGGGCCCATAACCCAGAGGTCGATGGATCGAAACCATCCTCTGCTATGATTTAGGTTTCAGGTGACTATTCGACTGGTTCTTAATTTGAAAGCAAGGCCAACACTCATTCAGACTGCAGCTGTCTTCTCTAACTCTTTGGGAATTACACCTATGATTCCTGCTAAAAGAGAGGTTAAACATCTTATAAGTCAATCTAAACAGTACAGTTGCAATCCATTGAAAGCCCTGAGAATACAGTGACTTGAATGAATGAGAAATTTCACAGGTTTGTGCATGACATTTTCATGGAACCCAGCATTCATGATGTTGAAGCCTGAGGTCTGCCTATATGAGAACCCTCTAAATTTGGTGTTGTGTGTGCTCGGCTGTACATGAGGTGGTCAGCTATGTTGCAAACTACTTTATGATGAAACACAGGACCTTGCTATCATTTATTTCCTTGCTTATTTATAGAGGTAAGAAGGAAAGTAAAAAGACCTTGTTTCCACCCTGTTTCGAACAGGGGACCTTTCGCGTGTGAGGCGAATGTGATAACCACTACACCATGGAAACTGCTGCAAGTTGCAGACCTTTATCAAGACTTACAAGTTGATTTTCGGCCAATGGAAAACATGGTGCTCGCTAGTCTTATTGCTGTTATTAGCTGCATTGCAATTATTGCCTTTTGTGGATGTTGTTAAATCCCTTGTGCACGTAGAATGTGTTCTACTTTGTAGCATGTTTTTTCTGTCGCAGCCCGCATTTCAAACGTTCTTCCTCTTAACCGAGTTCAGAAACCTCTTTTACTCCACAGGCGTTGGTGATTCAGTGGTAGAAATCTCGCCTGCCACGCGGGAGACCCGGGTCCGATTCCCGGCCAATGCAATCTGTTGCTTTTATTACATGTTAACTAATATTCATAAGGGACAAAAGCAATGTTTGTGACAACCGCAAGACGCAGGCATTCCACCCAAAAGGCATATTGGACTCGCCGAAGCCTGAAGCAGTGTACTTCTAGTTACGCCCATCCAAAGACAATGACATCGGGACATCGTAACATGAGATTTAATAATTTTTTGGGGAGTAATTAATGATGTAAACCAGTAAGTCTCTGTGGCGCAATCGGTCAGCGCGTTCGGCTGTTAACTGAGAGGATGGTGGTTCAAGCCCACCCAGGGATGGAATCTTGACTCGAGCACGGAGGTTTAAGGGTTTTCTTGTAGAGCCCACGTCCTTCTCTAAATTTTCAAAAAAGTTTCTAGTTAAAACGTGCGCCACGTTTGCAACATAACTTTCAAGCCATTCTTGTTTAAACTAATGTAAATTACTGATAATCAATGCTATCGCCTCAAATTGGCTATCATTAATTCAGTGTAGCATGTTTGGTCCGTCGCAGCCCGCATTTCAAACATTCTTCCTCTTAACCGAGTTCATAAATCTCTTTTACTCCACAGGCATTGGTGGTTCAATGGTAGAATTCACGCGGGAGACCCGGGTCCGATTCCCGGCCAATGCATTCTGTTGCTTTTATTACATTTTAACTAATATTCATAAGGGACAAAAGCAATGTTTGTGAAAACCGCAAGACGCAGGCATTCCACCCAAAGGGCATATTGGACTCACCGAAGGCTGAATCAGTATACTTCTAGTTACGCCCATCCAATGACAATGACAATCGGTCAGCGCGTTCGGCTCTTAACTGAGAGGATGGTAATTCAAGCCCACCCAGGGACGAAATCTTGACTCGAGCACAGGGGTTTGAGGGTTTTCTTGTAGAGCCCACGTCCTTCTCTAAATTTTCAAAAAAGTTTCTAGTTAAAACGTGCGCCACGTTTGCAACATAACTTTCAAGCCATTCTTGTTTAAACTAATGTAAATTACTGATAATCAATGCTATCGCCTCATATTGGCTATCATTAATTCAGTGTAGCATGTTTGGTACGTCGCAGCCCGCATTTCAAACATTCTTCCTCTTAACCGAGTTCATAAATCTCTTTTACTCCACAGGCATTGGTGGTTCAATGGTAGAAATCACGCGGGAGACCCGGGTCCGATTCCCGGCCGATGCATTCTGTTGCTTTTATTACATTTTAACTAATATTCATAAGGGACAAAAGCAATGTTTGTGAAAACCGCAAGACGCAGGCATTCCACCCAAAGGGCATATTGGACTCACCGAAGGCTGAATCAGTATACTTCTAGTTACGCCCATCCAAAGACAATGACAATCGGTCAGCGCGTTCGGCTGTTAACTGAGAGGATGGTGGTTCAAGCCCACCCAGGGACGAAGTCTTGACGCGAGCACGAGGGTTTGAGGGTTTTCTTGTACAGCCCATGTCCTTCTCTACATTTGCAAAAACGTTTCTAGTTAAAACGTGTGCCACGTTTGCAACATAACTTTCAAGCCATTCTTGTTTAAACTAATGTAAATTACTGATAATCAATGCTATCGCCTCATATTGGCTATCATTAATTCAGTGTAGCATGTTTGGTACGTCGCAGCCCGCATTTCAAACATTCTTCCTCTTAACCGAGTTCATAAATCTCTTTTACTCCACAGGCATTGGTGGTTCAATGGTAGAAATCACGCGGGAGACCCGGGTCCGATTCCCGGCCGATGCATTCTGTTGCTTTTATTACATTTTAACTAATATTCATAAGGGACAAAAGCAATGTTTGTGAAAACCGCAAGACGCAGGCATTCCACCCAAAGGGCATATTGGACTCACCGAAGGCTGAATCAGTATACTTCTAGTTACGCCCATCCAAAGACAATGACAATCGGTCAGCGCGTTCGGCTGTTAACTGAGAGGATGGTGGTTCAAGCCCACCCAGGGACGAAGTCTTGACGCGAGCACGAGGGTTTGAGGGTTTTCTTGTACAGCCCATGTCCTTCTCTACATTTGCAAAAACGTTTCTAGTTAAAACGTGTGCCACGTTTGCAACATAACTTTCAAGCCATTCTTGTTTAAACTAATGTAAATTACTGATAATCAATGCTATCGCCTCATATTGGCTATCCATTATTCAGTGTAGCATGTTTGGTCCGTCGCAGCCCGCATTTCAAACGTTCTTCCTCTGAACCGAGTTCATAAATCTCTTTTACTCCACAGGCATTGGTGGTTCAATGGTAGAATTCACGCGGGAGACCCGGGTCCGATTCCCGGCCAATGCATTTTGTTGCTTTTATTACATATTAACTAATATTCATAGGGACAAAAGCAATGTTTGTGACAACCACAAGACGCAGGCATTCCACCCAAAGGGCATATTGGACTCACCGAAGGCTGAATCAGTATACTTCTAGTTACGCCCATCCAAAGACAATAACAATCGGTCAGCGCGTTCGGCTGTTAACTGAGAGGATGGTGGTTCAAGCCCACCCAGGGACGAAATCTTGACGCGAGCACGAGGGTTTGAGGGTTTTCTTGTACAGCCCATGTCCTTCTCTAAATTTGCAAAAAAGTTTCTAGTTAAAACGTTTGCAACATAACTTTCAAGCCATGCTTGTTTACTCTAATGTAAATTACTGATAATCAATGCTATCGCCTCAAATTGGCTATCATTAATTCAGTGTAGGGTTATAGACATCGTGTTGAAATCCCATGCTGTTCCAGGCGCTGTAGCTGTCAGTCAAGGTGCTTGTTTGTTACATAGGAGATGTTGGGCTAAAATCCCGTCAGTGTCTTGAAGTTTTTTCTGTAACACTTTCTCAGTTTGTTTTCAAACCACATGAATGCAAGCCAAATTCTATTCATTTTGAATAAAAACCCCATGGATCCACAGAGTTTGATGTTTACTGCAATGTTTTCTTCAAAAAAATGCCATTTTAAATGTGGATTGAACCAGGACTCAGAAAGAAACACTACTTCCGATGGGTTCCAAATCACTTTGTTACAAGTAGTTTGTCTGGATATTCACCAGAGTCAGCATCCTGGAGTTTAAGACAGCAGAGTGGCGCAGCGGAAGCGTGCTGGGCCCATAACCCAGAGGTCGATGGATCGAAACCATCCTCTGCTATGATTTAGGATTCAGTTGTCTATTTGACTGGTTCTTAATTTGAAAGCAAGGCCAACACTCATTCAGACGGCAGCTGTCTTCTCTAACTCTTTGGGAATTACACCTATGATTCCTGCTAAAAGAGAGGTTAAACATCTTATCAGTCAATCTAAACAGTACAGTTGCAATCCATTGAAAGCCCTGAGAATACAGTGACTTGAATGAATGAGAAATTCACAGGTTTGTGCGTGACATTTTCATGGAACCCAGCATTCATGATGTTGAAGCCTGAGGTCTGCCTATATGAGAACCCTCTAAATTTGGTGTTGTGTGTGCTCGGCTGTCCATGAGGTGGTCAGCTATGTTGCAAACTACTTTATGATGAAACACAGGACCTTGCTATCATTTATTTCCTTGCTTATTTATAGAGGTAAGAAGGGAAGTAAAAAGACCTTGTTTCCACCCTGTTTCGAACAGGGGACCTTTCGCGTGTGAGGCGAATGTGATAACCACTACACCATGGAAACTGCTGCAAGTTGCAGACCTTTATCAAGACTTACAAGTTGATTTTCGGCCAATGGAAAACATGGTGCTCGCTAGTCTTATTGCTGTTATTAGCTGCATTGCATTTCTTGCCTTTTGTGGATGTTGTTAAATCCCTTGTGCACGTAGAATGTGTTCTACTTTGTAGCATGTTTTGTCTGTCGCAGCCCGCATTTCAAACGTTCTTCCTCTTAACCGAGTTCGGAAACCTTTTTTACTCCACAGCCATTGGTGGTTCAGTGGTAGAAATCTCGCCTGCCACGCGGGAGACCTGGGTCCGATTCCCGGCCAATGCATTTTGTTGCTTTTATTACATATTAACTAATATTCATAGGGACAAAAGCAATGTTTGTGACAACCACAAGACGCAGGCATTCCACCCAAAGGGCATATTGGACTCACCGAAGGCTGAATCAGTATACTTCTAGTTACGCCCATCCAAAGACAATAACAATCGGTCAGCGCGTTCGGCTGTTAACTGAGAGGATGGTGGTTCAAGCCCACCCAGGGACGAAATCTTGACGCGAGCACGAGGGTTTGAGGGTTTTCTTGTACAGCCCATGTCCTTCTCTAAATTTGCAAAAAAGTTTCTAGTTAAAACGTTTGCAACATAACTTTCAAGCCATGCTTGTTTACTCTAATGTAAATTACTGATAATCAATGCTATCGCCTCAAATTGGCTATCATTAATTCAGTGTAGGGTTATAGACATCGTGTTGAAATCCCATGCTGTTCCAGGCGCTGTAGCTGTCAGTCAAGGTGCTTTTTTGTTAAATAGGAGATGTTGGGCTCAAATCCCGTCAGTGTCTTGAAGTTTTTTCTGTAACACTTTCTCAGTTTGTTTTCAAACCACATGAATGCAAGCCAAATTCTATTCATTTTGAATAAAAACCCCATGGATCCACAGAGTTTGATGTTTACTGCAATGTTTTCTTCAAAAAAATGCCATTTTAAATGTGGATTGAACCAGGACTCAGAAAGAAACACTACTTCCGATGGGTTCCAAATCACTTTGTTACAAGTAGTTTGTCTGGATATTCACCAGAGTCAGCATCCTGGAGTTTAAGACAGCAGAATGGCGCAGCGGAAGCTTGCTGGGCCCATAACCCAGAGGTCGATGGATCGAAACCATCCTCTGCTATGATTTAGGATTCAGTTGTCTATTTGACTGGTTCTTAATTTGAAAGCAAGGCCAACACTCATTCAGACTGCAGCTGTCTTCTCTAACTCTTTGGGAATTACACCTATGATTCCTGCTAAAAGAGAGGTTAAACATCTTATCAGTCAATCTAAACAGTACAGTTGCAATCCATTGAAAGCCCTGAGAATACAGTGACTTGAATGAATGAGAAATTCACAGGTTTGTGCGTGACATTTTCATGGAACCCAGCATTCATGATGTTGAAGCCTGAGGTCTGCCTATATGAGAACCCTCTAAATTTGGTGTTGTGTGTGCTCGGCTGTCCATGAGGTGGTCAGCTATGTTGCAAACTACTTTATGATGAAACACAGGACCTTGCTATCATTTATTTCCTTGCTTATTTATAGAGGTAAGAAGGGAAGTAAAAAGACCTTGTTTCCACCCTGTTTCGAACAGGGGACCTTTCGCGTGTGAGGCGAATGTGATAACCACTACACCATGGAAACTGCTGCAAGTAGTAGACCTTTATCAAGACTTACAAGTTGATTTTCGGCCAATGGAAAACATGGTGCTCGCTAGTCTTATTGCTGTTATTAGCTGCATTGCATTTCTTGCCTTTTGTTGATGTTGTTAAATCCCTTGTGCACGTAGAATGTGTTCTACTTTGTAGCATGTTTTGTCTGTCGCAGCCCGCATTTCAAACGTTCTTCCTCTTAACCGAGTTCGGAAACCTCTTTTACTCCACATGCATTGGTGGTTCAGTGGTAGAAATCTCGCCTGCCACGCGGAGACCTAGGTCCGATTCCCGGCCAATGCATTTTGTTGCTTTTATTACATATTAACTAATATTCATAAGGGACAAAAGCAATGTTTGTGACAACCACAAGACGCAGGCATTCCACCCAAAGGGCATATTGGACTCACCAAAGGCTGAATCAGTATACTTCTAGTTACGCCCATCCAAAGACAATGACAATTGGTCAGCGCGTTCGGCTGTTAACTGAGAGGATGGTGGTTCAAGCCCACCCAGGGACGAAATCTTGACGCGAGCACGAGGGTTTGAGGGTTTTCTTGTACAGCCCATGTCCTTCTCTACATTTGCAAAAAAGTTTCTAGTTAAAACGTTTGCAACATAACTTTCAAGCCATGCTTGTTTAAACTATTGTAAATTACTGATAATCAATGCTATCGCCTCCAATTGGCTATCATTAATTCAGTGTAGGGTTATAGACATCGTGTTGAAATCCCATGCTGTTCCAGGCGCTGTAGCTGTCAGTCAAGGTGCTTGTTTGTTAAATAGGAGATGTTGGGCTCAAATCCCGTCAGTGTCTTGAAGTTTTTTCTGTAACACTTTCTCAGTTTGTTTTCAAACCACATGAATGCAAGCCAAATTCTATTCATTTTGAATAAAAACCCAATGGATCCACAGAGTTTGATGTTTACTGCAATGTTTTCTTCAAAAAAAATGCCATTTTAAATGTGGATTGAACCAGGACTCAGAAAGAAACACTACTTCAGATGGGTTCCAAATCACTTTGTTACAAGTAGTTTGTCTGGATATTCACCAGAGTCAGCATCCTGGAGTTTAAGACAGCAGAGTGGCGCAGCGGAAGCGTGCTGGGCCCAAAACCCAGAGGTCGATGGATCGAAACCATCCTCTGCTATGATTTAGGATTCAGTTGTCTATTTGACTGGTTCTTAATTTGAAAGCAAGTCCAACACTCATTCAGACTGCAGCTGTCTTCTCTAACTCTTTGGGAATCACACCTATGATTCCTGCTAAAAGAGAGGTTAAACATCTTATCAGTCAATCTAAACAGTACAGTTGCAATCCATTGAAAGCCCTGAGAATACAGTGACTTAAATGAATGAGAAATTCACAGGTTTGTGCGTGACATTTTCATGGAACCCAGCATTCATGATGTTGAAGCCTGAGGTCTGCCTATATGAGAACCCTCTAAATTTGGTGTCGTGTGTGCTCGGCTGTCCATGAGGTGGTCAGCTATGTTGCAAACTACTTTATGATGAAACACAGGACCTTGCTATCATTTATTTCCTTGCTTATTTATAGAGGTAAGAAGGAAAGTAAAAAGACCTTGTTTCCACCCTGTTTCGAAAAGGGGACCTTTCGCGTGTGAGGCGAATGTGATAACCACTACACCATGGAAACTGCTGCAAGTAGCAGAACTTTATCAAGACTTACAAGTTGATTTTCGGCCAATGGAAAACATGGTGCTCGCTAGTCTTATTGCTGTTATTAGCTGTATTGCATTTCTTGCCTTTTGTGGATGTTGTTAAATCCCTTGTGCACGTAGAATGTGTTCTACTTTGTAGCATGTTTTGTCTGTCGCAGCCCGCATTTCAAACGTTCTTCCTCTTAACCGAGTTCGGAAACCTCTTTTACTCCACAGGCATTGGTGGTTCAGTGGTAGAATTCTCGCCTGCCACGCGGGAGACCCGGGTCCGATTCCCGGCCAATGCATTTTGTTGCTTTTATTACATATTAACTAATATTCATAAGGGACAAAAGCAATGTTTGTGACAACCACAAGACGCAGGCATTCCACCCAAAGGGCATATTGGACTCACCGAAGGCTGAATCAGTATACTTCTAGTTACGCCCATCCAAAGACAATAACAATCGGTCAGCGCGTTCGGCTGTTAACTGAGAGGATGGTGGTTCAAGCCCACCCAGGGACAAAATCTTGACGCGAGCACGAGGGTTTGAGGGTTTTCTTGTACAGCCCATGTCCTTCTCTAAATTTGCAAAAAAGTTTCTAGTTAAAACATTTGCAACATAACTTTCAAGCCATGCTTGTTTAAACTAATGTAAATTACTGATAATCAATGCTATCGCCTCAAATTGGCTATCATTAATTCAGTGTAGGGTTATAGACATCGTGTTGAAATCCCATGCTGTTCCAGGCGCTGTAGCTGTCAGTCAAGGTGCTTGTTTGTTAAATAGGAGATGTTGGGCTCAAATCCCGTCAGTGTCTTGAAGTTTTTTCTGTAACACTTTCTCAGTTTGTTTTCAAACCACATGAATGCAAGCCAAATTCTATTCGTTTTGAATAAAATCCCAATGGATCCACAGGGTTTGATGTTTACTGCAATGTTTTCTTCCAAAAAATGCCATTTTAAATGTGGATTGAACCAGGACTCAGAAAGAAACACTACTTCAGATGGGTTCCAAATCACTTTGTTACAAGTAGTTTGTCTGGATATTCACCAGAGTAAGCATCCTGGAGTTTAAGACAGCAGAGTGGCGCAGCGGAAGCGTGCTGGGCCCATAACCCAGAGGTTGATGGATCGAAACCATCCTCTGCTATGATTTAGGTTTCAGTTGTCTATTTGACTGGTTCTTAATTTGAAAGCAAGGCCAACACTCATTCAGACTGCAGCTGTCTTCTCTAACTCTTTGGGAATTACACCTATGATTCCTGCTAAAAGAGAGGTTAAACATCTTATAAGTCAATCTAAACAGTACAGTTGCAATCCATTGAAAGCCCTGAGAATACAGTGACTTGAATGAATGAGAAATTTCACAGGTTTGTGCGTGACATTTTCATGGAACCCAGCATTCATGATGTTGAAGCCTGAGGTCTGCCTATATGAGAACCCTCTAAATTTGGTGTCGTGTGTGCTCAGCTGTACATGAGGTGGTCAGCTATGTTGCAAACTACTTTATGATGAAACACAGGACCTTGCTATCATTTATTTCCTTGCTTATTTATAAAGGTGTTGGAGCCAAATTTCCCTATTTGTTTATAATGCTTTTATTTTATTTTCTCTAATTGATTGTTGGGTTCAGCATGTTGTATTTCCTTTTTTGGCAGATTGCTTCGCCCACTTCCTGTTAAGAACCAGGAAGTGTCGACAGGGAGGGGACTGTTGCTATGGTGGGGTTACCATGGCAGCCTCCTTAAATTGAGTTCAGGTGTGAGCATGGGCAGGGCGATTGGAGGACAAACAGTTTTCGACCGTGTGGTGTCGTGTCGTGTCATATCATATCGTGTTGTGTCATGTGGTGACAATGCTGGTATAATGTGCCATTCAAAGTTAGCATACTTTGTTATATAACTTACATTTGGTTTAATTTAGATAGTTTGTAATAAACGGATTGTCATATCCAAACACAGTTCTACAGTACTGGACATTCTATCATTTACACGCGTCAAACTGGTCAACACAGTCGCCCTCGGTACCAGCCCAAAGGTAAGGGCTGTACAAAAGGTAAGAAGGAAAGTAAAAAGACGGCCAATGGAAAACATGGTGCTCGCTAGTCTTATTGCTGTTATTAGCTGCATTGCATTTCTTGCCTTTTGTGGATGTTGTTAAATCCCTTGTGCACGTAGAATGTGTTCTACTTTGTAGCATGTTTTGTGTGTCGCAGCCCGCATTTCAAACGTTCTTCCTCTTAACCGAGTTCAGAAACCTCTTTTACACCACAGGCATTGGTGGTTCAGTGGTAGAATTCTCGCCTGCCACGCGGGAGACCCGGGTCCGATTCCCGGCCAATGCATTCTGTTGCTTTTATTACATTTTAACTAATATTCATAAGGGACAAAAGCAATGTTTGTGACAACCGCAAGACGCAGGCATTCCACCCAAAAGGCATATTGGACTCGCCGAAGTCTGAAGCAGTGTACTTCTAGTTACGCTAATCCAAAGACAATGACATCGGGACATCGTAACATGAGATTTTATAATTTTTGGGGGAGTAATTAATCAAGTAAACCAGTAAGTCTCTGTGGCGCAATCGGTCAGCGCGTTCGGCTGTTAACTGAGAGGATGGTGGTTCAAGCCCACCCAGGGACGAAATCTTGACTCGACCACAGGTGTTTGAGGGTTTTCTTGTACAGCCCATGTCCTTCTCTAAATTTGCAAAAAAGTTTCTAGTTAAAACGTGTGCCACGTTTGCAACATAACTTTCAAGCCATTCTTGTTTAAACTAATGTAAATTACTGATAATCAATGCTATCGCCTCATATTGGCTATCATTAATTCAGTGTCGCATGTTTGGTCCGTCGCAGCCCGCATTTCAAACGTTCTTCCTCTTAACCGAGTTCATAAATCTCTTTTACTCCACAGGCATTGGTGGTTCAATGGTAGAATTCACGCGGGAGACCCGGGTCCGATTCCCGGCCAATGCATTCTGTTGCTTTTATTACATTTTAACTAATATTCATAAGGGACAAAAGCAATGTTTGTGACAACCGCAAGACGCAGGCATTCCACCCAAAGGGCATATTGGACTCACCGAAGGCTGAATCAGTGTACTTCTAGTTACGCCCATCCAAAGACAATGACAATCGGTCAGCGCGTTCGGCTGTTAACTGAGAGGATGGTGGTTCAAGCCCACCCAGGGACGAAATCTTGACTCGAGCACGGGGGTTTGAGGGTTTTCTTGTACAGCCCATGTCCTTCTCTAAATTTGCAAAAAAGTTTCTAGTTAAAACGTGTGCCACGTTTGCAACATAACTTTCAAGCCATTCTTGTTTAAACTAATGTAAATTACTGATAATCAATGCTATCGCCTCATTTTGGCTATCATTAATTCAGTGTAGCATGTTTGGTCCGTCGCAGCCCGCATTTCAAACGTTCTTCCTCTTAACCGAGTTCATAAATCTCTTTTACTCCACAGGCATTGGTGGTTCAGTGGTAGAATTCTCGCCTGCCACGCGGGAGACCCGGGTCCGATTCCCGGCCAATGCATTCTGTTGCTTTTATTACATTTTAACTAATATTCATAAGGGACAAAAGCAATGTTTGTGAAAACCGCAAGACGCAGGCATTCCACCCAAAGGGCATATTGGACTCACCAAAGGCTGAATCAGTGTACTTCTAGTTACGCCCATCCAAAGACAATGACAATCGGTCAGCACGTTCGGCTGTTAACTGAGAGGATGGTGGTTCAAGCCCACCCATAGACGAAATCTTGACGCGAGCACGAGGGTTTGAGGGTTTTCTTGTACAGTCCATGTCCTTCTCTAAATTTGCAAAAAAGTTTCTAGTAAAAACGTTTGCAACATAACTTTCAAGCCATGCTTGTTTAAACTAATGTAAATTACTGATAATCAATGCTATCGCCTCAAATTGGCTATCATTAATTCAGTGTAGGGTTATAGACATCGTGTTGAAATCCCATGCTGTTCCAGGCACTGTAGCTGTCAGTCAAGGTGCCTGTTTGTTAAATAGGAGATGTTGGGCTCAAATCCCGTCAGTGTCTTGAAGTTTTTTCTGTAACACTTTCTCAGTTTGTTTTCAAACCACATGAATGCAAGCCAAATTCTATTCGTTTTGAATAAAATCCCAATGGATCCACAGAGTTTGATGTTTATTGCAATGTTTTCTTCCAAAAAATGCCATTTTAAATGTGGATTGAACCAGGACTCAGAAAGAAACACTACTTCAGATGGGTTCCAAATCACTTTGTTACAAGTAGTTTGTCTGGATATTCACCAGAGTAAGCATCCTGGAGTTTAAGACAGCAGAGTGGCGCAGCGGAAGCGTGCTGGGCCCATAACCCAGAGGTCGATGGATCGAAACCATCCTCTGCTATGATTTAGGTTTCAGTTGTCTATTTGACCGGTTCTTAATTTGAAAGCAAGGCCAACACTCATTCAGACTGCAGCTGTCTTCTCTAACTCTTTGGGAATTACACCTATGATTCCTGCTAAAAGAGAGGTTAAACATCTTATCAGTCAATCTAAACAGTACAGTTGCAATCCATTGAAAGCCCTGAGAATACAGTGACTTGAATGAATGAGAAATTTCACAGGTTTGTGCGTGACATTTTCATGGAACCCAGCATTCATGATGTTGAAGCCTGAGGTCTGCCTATATGAGAACCCTCTAAATTTGGTGTCGTGTGTGCTCGGCTGTACATGAGGTGGTCAGCTATGTTGCAAACTACTTTATGATGAAACACAGGACCTTGCTATCATTTATTTCCTTGCTTATTTATAAAGGTGTTGGAGCCAAATTTCCCTATTTGTTTATAATGCTTTTATTTTATTTTCTCTAATTGATTGTTGGGTTCAGCATGTTGTGTTTCCTTTTTTGGCAGATTGCTCCGCCCACTTCCTGTTAAGAACCAGGAAGTGTCGACAGGGAGGGGACTGTTGCTATGGTGGGGTTACCATGGCAGCCTCCTTAAATTGAGTTCAGGTGTGAGCATGGGCAGGGCGATTGGAGGACAAACAGTTTTCGACCGTGTGGTGTCGTGTCGTGTCATATCATATCGTGTTGTGTCATGTGGTGACAATGCTGGTATAATGTGCCATTCAAGGTTAGCATACTTTGTTATATAACTTACATTTGGTTTAATTTAGATAGTTTGTAATAAACGGATTGTCATATCCAAACACAGTTCTACAGTACTGGACATTCTATCATTTACACGCGTCAAACTGGTCAACACAGTCGCCCTCGGTACCAGCCCAAAGGTAAGGGCTGTACAAAAGGTAAGAAGGAAAGTAAAAAGACGGCCAATGGAAAACATGGTGCTCGCTAGTCTTATTGCTGTTATTAGCTGCATTGCATTTCTTGCCTTTTGTGGATGTTGTTAAATCCCTTGTGCACGTAGAATGTGTTCTACTTTGTAGCATGTTTTGTCTGTCGCAGCCCGCATTTCAAACGTTCTTCCTCTTAACCGAGTTCAGAAACCTCTTTTACACCACAGGCATTGGTGGTTCAGTGGTAGAATTCTCGCCTGCCACGCGGGAGACCCGGGTCCGATTCCCGGCCAATGCATTATGTTGCTTTTATTACATTTTAACTAATATTCATAAGGGACAAAAGCAATGTTTGTGACAACCGCAAGACGCAGGCATTCCACCCAAAAGGCATATTGGACTCGCCGAAGTCTGAAGCAGTGTACTTCTAATTACGCTAATCCAAAGACAATGACATCGGGACATCGTAACATGAGATTTTATAATTTTTTGGGGAGTAATTAATCAAGTAAACCAGTAAGTCTCTGTGGCGCAATCGGTCAGCGCGTTCGGCTGTTAACTGAGAGGATGGTGGTTCAAGCCCACCCAGGGACGAAATCTTGACTCGACCACAGGTGTTTGAGGGTTTTCTTGTACAGCCCATGTCCTTCTCTAAATTTGCAAAAAAGTTTCTAGTTAAAACATGTGCCACGTTTGCAACATAACTTTCAAGCCATTCTTGTTTAAACTAATGTAAATTACTGATAATCAATGCTATCGCCTCATTTTGGCTATCATTAATTCAGTGTAGCATGTTTGGTCCGTCGCAGCCCGCATTTCAAACGTTCTTCCTCTTAACCGAGTTCATAAATCTCTTTTACTCCACAGGCATTGGTGGTTCAGTGGTAGAATTCTCGCCTGCCACGCGGGAGACCCGGGTCCGATTCCCGGCCAATGCATTCTGTTGCTTTTATTACATTTTAACTAATATTCATAAGGGACAAAAGCAATGTTTGTGACAACCGCAAGACGCAGGCATTCTACCCAAAAGGCATATTGGACTCGCCGAAGTCTGAAGCAGTGTACTTCTAGTTACGCTAATCCAAAGACAATGACATCGGGACATCGTAACATGAGATTTTATAATTTTTTGGGGAGTAATTAATCAAGTAAACCAGTAAGTCTCTGTGGCGCAATCGGTCAGCGCGTTCGGCTGTTAACTGAGAGGATGGTGGTTCAAGCCCACCCAGGGACGAAATCTTGACTCGACCACAGGTGTTTGAGGGTTTTCTTGTACAGCCCATGTCCTTCTCTAAATTTGCAAAAAAGTTTCTAGTTAAAACGTGTGCCACGTTTGCAACATAACTTTCAAGCCATTCTTGTTTAAACTAATGTAAATTACTGATAATCAATGCTATCGCCTCATATTGGCTATCATTAATTCAGTGTCGCATGTTTGGTCCGTCGCAGCCCGCATTTCAAACGTTCTTCCTCTTAACCGAGTTCATAAATCTCTTTTACTCCACAGGCATTGGTGGTTCAATGGTAGAATTCACGCGGGAGACCCGGGTCCGATTCCCGGCCAATGCATTCTGTTGCTTTTATTACATTTTAACTAATATTCATAAAGGACAAAAGCAATGTTTGTGACAACCGCAAGATGCAGGCATTCCACCCAAAGGGCATATTGGACTCACCGAAGGCTGAATCAGTGTACTTCTAGTTACCCCCATCCAAAGACAATGACAATCGGTCAGCACGTTCGGCTGTTAACTGAGAGGATGGTGGTTCAAGCCCACCCAGGGACGAAATCTTGACTCGAGCACGGGGGTTTGAGGGTTTTCTTGTACAGCCCATGTCCTTCTCTAAATTTGCAAAAAAGTTTCTAGTTAAAACATGTGCCACGTTTGCAACATAACTTTCAAGCCATTCTTGTTTAAACTAATGTAAATTACTGATAATCAATGCTATCGCCTCATTTTGGCTATCATTAATTCAGTGTAGCATGTTTGGTCCGTCGCAGCCCGCATTTCAAACGTTCTTCCTCTTAATCGAGTTCATAAATCTCTTTTACTCCACAGGCATTGGTGGTTCAGTGGTAGAATTCTCGCCTGCCACGCGGGAGACCCGGGTCCGATTCCCGGCCAATGCATTCTGTTGCTTTTATTACATTTTAACTAATATTCATAAGGGACAAAAGCAATGTTTGTGACAACCGCAAGACGCAGGCATTCCACCCAAAAGGCATATTGGACTCGCCGAAGTCTGAAGCAGTGTACTTCTAGTTACGCTAATCCAAAGACAATGACATCGGGACATCGTAACATGAGATTTTATAATTTTTTGGGGAGTAATTAATCAAGTAAACCAGTAAGTCTCTGTGGCGCAATGGGTCAGCGCGTTCGGCTGTTAACTGAGAGGATGGTGGTTCAAGCCCACCCAGGGACGAAATCTTGACTCGACCACAGGTGTTTGAGGGTTTTCTTGTACAGCCCATGTCCTTCTCTAAATTTGCAAAAAAGTTTCTAGTTAAAACGTGTGCCACGTTTGCAACATAACTTTCAAGCCATTCTTGTTTAAACTAATGTAAATTACTGATAATCAATGCTATCGCCTCATATTGGCTATCATTAATTCAGTGTCGCATGTTTGGTCCGTCGCAGCCCGCATTTCAAACGTTCTTCCTCTTAACCGAGTTCATAAATCTCTTTTACTCCACAGGCATTGGTGGTTCAATGGTAGAATTCACGCGGGAGACCCGGGTCCGATTCCCGGCCAATGCATTCTGTTGCTTTTATTACATTTTAACTAATATTCATAAGGGACAAAAGCAATGTTTGTGACAACCGCAAGATGCAGGCATTCCACCCAAAGGGCATATTGGACTCACCGAAGGCTGAATCAGTGTACTTCTAGTTACCCCCATCCAAAGACAATGACAATCGGTCAGCACGTTCGGCTGTTAACTGAGAGGATGGTGGTTCAAGCCCACCCAGGGACGAAATCTTGACGCGAGCACGAGGGTTTGAGGGTTTTCTTGTACAGTCCATGTCCTTCTCTAAATTTGCAAAAAAGTTTCTAGTAAAAACGTTTGCAACATAACTTTCAAGCCATGCTTGTTTAAACTAATGTAAATTACTGATAATCAATGCTATCGCCTCAAATTGGCTATCATTAATTCAGTGTAGGGTTATAGACATCGTGTTGAAATCCCATGCTGTTCCAGGCACTGTAGCCGTCAGTCAAGGTGCCTGTTTGTTAAATAGGAGATGTTGGGCTCAAATCCCGTCAGTGTCTTGAAGTTTTTTCTGTAACACTTTCTCAGTTTGTTTTCAAACCACATGAATGCAAGCCAAATTCTATTCGTTTTGAATAAAATCCCAATGGATCCACAGAGTTTGATGTTTACTGCAATGTTTTCTTCCAAAAAATGCCATTTTAAATGTGGATTGAACCAGGACTCAGAAAGAAACACTACTTCAGATGGGTTCCAAATCACTTTGTTACAAGTAGTTTGTCTGGATATTCACCAGAGTAAGCATCCTGGAGATTAAGACAGCAGAGTGGCGCAGCGGAAGCGTGCTGGGCCCATAACCCAGAGGTCGATGGATCGAAACCATCCTCTGCTATGATTTAGGTTTCAGTTGTCTATTTGACTGGTTCTTAATTTGAAAGCAAGGCCAACACTCATTCAGACTGCAGCTGTCTTCTCTAACTCTTTGGGAATTACACCTATGATTCCTGCTAAAAGAGAGGTTAAACATCTTATAAGTCAATCTAAACAGTACAGTTGCAATCCATTGAAAGCCCTGAGAATACAGTGACTTGAATGAATGAGAAATTTCACAGGTTTGTGCGTGACATTTTCATGGAACCCAGCATTCATGATGTTGAAGCCTGAGGTCTGCCTATATGAGAACCCTCTAAATTTGGTGTCGTGTGTGCTCGGCTGTACATGAGGTGGTCAGCTATGTTGCAAACTACTTTATGATGAAACACAGGACCTTGCTATCATTTATTTCCTTGCTTATTTATAAAGGTGTTGGAGCCAAATTTCCCTATTTGTTTATAATGCTTTTATTTTATTTTCTCTAATTGATTGTTGGGTTCAGCATGTTGTATTTCCTTTTTTGGCAGATTGCTCCGCCCACTTCCTGTTAAGAACCAGGAAGTGTCGACAGGGAGGGGACTGTTGCTATGGTGGGGTTACCATGGCAGCCTCCTTAAATTGAGTTCAGGTGTGAGCATGGGCAGGGCGATTGGAGGACAAACAGTTTTCGACCGTGTGGTGTCGTGTCGTGTCATATCATATCGTGTTGTGTCATGTGGTGACAATGCTGGTATAATGTGCCATTCAAGGTTAACATACTTTGTTATATAACTTACATTTGGTTTAATTTAGATAGTTTGTAATAAACGGATTGTCATATCCAAACACAGTTCTACAGTACTGGACATTCTATCATTTACACGCGTCAAACTGGTCAACACAGTCGCCCTCGGTACCTGCCCAAAGGTAAGGGCTGTACAAAAGGTAAGAAGGAAAGTAAAAAGACGGCCAATGGAAAACATGGTGCTCGCTAGTCTTATTGCTGTTATTAGCTGCATTGCATTTCTTACCTTTTGTGGATGTTGTTAAATCCCTTGTGCACGTAGAATGTGTTCTACTTTGTAGCATGTTTTGTCTGTCGCGGCCCGCATTTCAAACGTTCTTCCTCTTAACCGAGTTTAGAAAACTTTTTTTACTCCACAGGCATTGGTGGTTCAGTGGTAGATTTCTTGCCTGCCACGCGGGAGACCCGGGTCCGATTCCCGGCCAATGCATTCTGTTGCTTTTATTACATTTTAACTAATATTCATAAGGGACAAAAGCAATGTTTGTGACAACCGCAAGACGCAGGCATTCCACCCAAAAGGCATATTGGACTCGCCGAAGTCTGAAGCAGTGTACTTCTAGTTACGCTAATCCAAAGACAATGACATCGGGACATCGTAACATGAGATTTTATAATTTTTTGGGGAGTAATTAATCATGTAAACCAGTAAGTCTCTGTGGCGCAATCGGTCAGCGCGTTCGGCTGTTAACTGAGAGGATGGTGGTTCAAGCCCACCCAGGGACGAAATCTTGACTCGACCACAGGTGTTTGAGGGTTTTCTTGTACAGCCCATGTCCTTCTCTAAATTTGCAAAAAAGTTTCTAGTTAAAACGTGTGCCACGTTTGCAACATAACTTTCAAGCCATTCTTGTTTAAACTAATGTAAATTACTGATAATCAATGCTATCGCCTCATATTGGCTATCATTAATTCAGTGTCGCATGTTTGGTCCGTCGCAGCCCGCATTTCAAACGTTCTTCCTCTTAACCGAGTTCATAAATCTCTTTTACTCCACAGGCATTGGTGGTTCAATGGTAGAATTCACGCGGGAGACCCGGGTCCGATTCCCGGCCAATGCATTCTGTTGCTTTTATTACATTTTAACTAATATTCATAAGGGACAAAAGCAATGTTTGTGACAACCGCAAGACGCAGGCATTCCACCCAAAGGGCATATTGGACTCACCGAAGGCTGAATCAGTGTACTTCTAGTTACGCCCATCCAAAGACAATGACAATCGGTCAGCGCGTTCGGCTGTTAACTGAGAGGATGGTGGTTCAAGCCCACCCAGGGACGAAATCTTGACTCGAGCACGGGGGTTTGAGGGTTTTCTTGTACAGCCCATGTCCTTCTCTAAATTTGCAAAAAAGTTTCTAGTTAAAACGTGTGCCACGTTTGCAACATAACTTTCAAGCCATTCTTGTTTAAACTAATGTAAATTACTGATAATCAATGCTATCGCCTCATTTTGGCTATCATTAATTCAGTGTCGCATGTTTGGTCCGTCGCAGCCCGCATTTCAAACGTTCTTCCTCTTAACCGAGTTCATAAATCTCTTTTACTCCACAGGCATTGGTGGTTCAGTGGTAGAATTCTCGCCTGCCACGCGGGAGACCCGGGTCCGATTCCCGGCCAATGCATTCTGTTGCTTTTATTACATTTTAACTAATATTCATAAGGGACAAAAGCAATGTTTGTGAAAACCGCAAGACGCAGGCATTCCACCCAAAGGGCATATTGGACTCACCGAAGGCTGAATCAGTGTACTTCTAGTTACGCCCATCCAAAGACAATGTCAATCGGTCAGCACGTTCGGCTGTTAACTGAGAGGATGGTGGTTCAAGCCCACCCAGGGACGAAATCTTGACGCGAGCACGAGGGTTTGAGGGTTTTCTTGTACAGTCCATGTCCTTCTCTAAATTTGCAAAAAAAAAAGTTTCTAGTAAAAACGTTTGCAACATAACTTTCAAGCCATGCTTGTTTAAACTAATGTAAATTACTGATAATCAATGCTATCGCCTCAAATTGGCTATCATTAATTCAGTGTAGGGTTATAGACATCGTGTTGAAATCCCATGCTGTTCCAGGCACTGTAGCTGTCAGTCAAGGTGCCTGTTTGTTAAATAGGAGATGTTGGGCTCAAATCCCGTCAGTGTCTTGAAGTTTTTTCTGTAACACTTTCTCAGTTTGTTTTCAAACCACATGAATGCAAGCCAAATTCTATTCGTTTTGAATAAAATCCCAATGGATCCACAGAGTTTGATGTTTACTGCAATGTTTTCTTCCAAAAAATGCCATTTTAAATGTGGATTGAACCAGGACTCAGAAAGAAACACTACTTCAGATGGGTTCCAAATCACTTTGTTACAAGTAGTTTGTCTGGATATTCACCAGAGTAAGCATCCTGGAGTTTAAGACAGCAGAGTGGTGCAGCGGAAGCGTGCTGGGCCCATAACCCAGAGGTCGATGAATCGAAACCATCCTCTGCTATGATTTAGGTTTCAGTTGTCTATTTGACTGGTTCTTAATTTGAAAGCAATGCCAACTCTCATTCAGACTGCAGCTGTCTTCTCTAACTCTTTGGGAATTACACCTATGATTCCTGCTAAAAGAGAGGTTAAACATCTTATAAGTCAATCTAAACAGTACAGTTGCAATCCATTGAAAGCCCTGAGAATACAGTGACTTGAATGAATGAGAAATTTCACAGGTTTGTGCGTGACATTTTCATGGAACCCAGCATTCATGATGTTGAAGCCTGAGGTCTGCCTAAATGAGAACCCTCTAAATTTGGTGTTGTGTGTGCTCGGCTGTACATGAGGTGGTCAGCTATGTTGCAAACTACTTTATGATGAAACACAGGACCTTGCTATCATTTATTTCCTTGCTTATTTATAGAGGTAAGAAGGAAAGTAAAAAGACCTTGTTTCCACCCTGTTTCGAACAGGGGACCTTTCGCATGTGAGGCGAATGTGATAACCACTACACCATGGAAACTGCTGCAAGTTGCAGACCTTTATCAAGACTTACAAGTTGATTTTCGGCCAATGGAAAACATGGTGCTTGCTAGTCTTATTGCTGTTATTAGCTGCATTGCAATTCTTGCCTTTTGTGGATGTTGTTAAATCCCTTGTGCACGTAGAATGTGTTTTACTTTGTAGCATGTTTTTTGTGTCGCAGCCCGCATTTCAAACGTTCTTCCTCTTAACCGAGTTCAGAAACCTCTTTTACTCCACAGGCGTTGGTGATTCAGTGGTAGAATTCTCGCCTGCCACGCGGGAGACCTGGGTCCGATTCCAGGCCAATGCATTCTGTTGCTTTTATTACATTTTAACTAATATTCATTAGGGACAAAAGCAATGTTTGTGACAACCGCAAGACGCAGGCATTCCACCCAAAAGGCATATTGGACTCACCGAAGACTGAAGCAGTGTACTTCTCGTTACGCTAATCCAAAGACAATGACATCAGGACATCGTAACATGAGATTTTATAATTTTTTGGGGAGTAATGAATCATGTAAACCAGTAAGTCTCTGTGGCGCAATCGGTCAGCGCGTTCGGCTAGTAAACGTGTGCCACGTTTGCAACATAACTTTCAGCCATTCTTGTTTAAACTAATGTCAATTATTGATAATCAATGCTATCGCCTCATATTGGCTATCATTAATTCAGTGTAGCATGTTTGGTCCGTCGCAGCCCGCATTTCAAACGTTCTTCCTCTTAACCGAGTTCATAAATCTCTTTTACTCCACAGTCATTGGTGGTTCAGTGGTAGAATTTTCGCCTGCCACGCGGGAGACCCAGTCCGATTCCCTGCCAATGCATTCTGTTGCTTTTATTACATTTTAACTAATATTCATAAGGGACAAAAGCAATGTTTGTGACAACCGCAAAACGCAGGCATTCCACCCAAAGGGCATATTGGACTCACCGAAGGCTGAATCAGTGTACTTCTAGTTACGCCCATCCAAAGACAATGACAATCGGTCAGCGCGTTCAGCTGTTAACTGAGAGGATAGTGGTTCAAGCCCACCCAGGGACGAAATCTTGACGCGAGCACGAGGGTTTGAGGGTTTTCTTGTACAGCCCATGTCCTTCTCTAAATTTGCAAAAAAGTTTCTATTTAAAACGTTTGCAACATAACTTTCAAGCCATGCTTGTTTAAACTAATGTAAATTACTGATAATCAATGCTATCGCCTCAAATTGGCTATCATTAATTCAGTGTAGGGTTATAGACATCTTGTTGAAATCCCATGCTGTTCAAGGCGCTGTAGCTGTCAGTCAAGGTGCCTGTTTGTTACATAGGAGATGTTGGGCTCAAATCCCGTCAGTGTCTTGAAGTTTTTTCTGTAACACTTTCTCAGTTTGTTTTCAAAACACAAAATGAATGCAAGCCAAATCCCCCCCCCCCCCCCCCCCCTCCTCCAGACCCCAGATTGTAAATAATGTAAATAATTCAATGTGATTCTCTTGTGTGATGACTGTATTATGACGTTAGTATATATATGAACCCCGACTTAAACAAGTTGAAAAACTTATTGGGGTGTTACCATTTAGTGGTCAATTATACGGAATATGTACTTCACTGTGCAACCTACTAATAAAAGTCTCAATCAATCAATCCCTTGAGTGTGTGCAGTTTGGAAAATTGAGCTAAGAGTTTTAAATCACTGTTAAGGGGTTGTCCAGGAATTGAACCCGGGACCTCTCGCACCCTAAGCGAGAATCATACCACTAGACCAACAAGCCCCAAAAAATATAATTTTAGATAAAAATCTCATGAATAGTGAGATTTTAACAGGGAAATCAGAATCCCATGCAGCCCTTACTCTTCCGGGCTACATTATACACCCCTGCTACCACCAAACCCCGCCCCCACCCCAACCCTGCTCCCCCACACATCAACCCCCCCCCCCACACCCCACCCCCTCCGTGTGTCGGTTGAGGTGGGCGGGGTTTAGTAGCGGGGGTGTATAATGTAGCCGGGAAGAGTTAGGGCTGCATGGGATTCTGGGTATTTGTTCTGTTGTGTTAAGGTGCAGATGTTCTACCGAAATGTGTTTGTCATTCTTGTTTGGTGTGGGTTCACAGTGTGGCGCATTATTTGTAAGAGTGTTAAAGTTTTTTATACCGCCACAGTCAGTGTAACCTGTGTAGTTGTTGACCAAGTATGCCTTGCTGTCACTTACGTGAGCAAGTAAAAGCCCCGTACAACGTGTGGTTGGGCCGGCACGCTGGTTGTAGTGGGCACTAAATGCTGTACCATCACGGCACGTTCGAGAGAACAGTTGCCCTGAAATTTGTAGTCTGCCAAGTATGACGCTGTCAAGCGCCATTCATATAAAACTTGCGGGCCGCACTAACATTCAAATTTCATATTGAGGTGATGGCTGCGTGTCTGAGACCCTTGGTTTATACATAGCACAAAGCAAAAAAAAAAACTTTGAATGTAGTGTTATTTCATTCTAAATTTCAAAAGATTTTTGTGGCTCCCATTGTTTTCTTTAATTTGTGAAACTGGTCAAAATGGCTCTTTGAGTGATAAAGGTTGCCGACCCCTGGACTAGACCAACAAGCCCTGAAAAATCAAGTTTCATCAAAAATGTTCATGAATTGCGAGATTTTAACAGGGACATCATTCTGAAACTGGGTTGGTATATTGCACTTTTACCACTAATTTAAAGGTATGGCTATTTTCATGCAAAAAAGAACTAAAGGTTACAAGCTCTGGACCTTTTGCACCCTAAGCGAGAATCATACGACTCAACCAACATAAACCGCAAAAACATGTTTCAACAAAAAGTCTTACAAATTGTGAGATTTTAACAGGGAAATCATTCTGAAACTGTGTTAGTATATTGCACTTTTACCACTAATTTAAAGGTATGGCTATTTTCCTGCAAAAAAGAACTAAGGGTTACAAGCACTGTCCTAAAACAATTAAAGGTTGTAAATTGAGCTACCACTGTATTCGATTTTATACATTTTCATTGATCCCTTCATTGTGTGCAGTTTGGAAAATTGAGCTAAGACTTTTAAATCACTGTTAAGGGATTGTCCAGGAATTGAACCCGGGACCTCTCGCACCCTAAGCGAGAATCATACCACTAGACCAACAAGCCCTACGGCAACAGTTACCAAATTCTCAAAAAAGTTTATATTTTATCTGGGGAAACAACCTGTAACTGCACTTTTATTAACACAAATTTTGATTCACTACAATTTTCATGCATAAATGAACAAGAGCTTTTTCAGTAATTGAACCCCAGACCTCAGGCGAGAATCAAACAACTAGACCAACAAGTTCTGACTTGTCATTTTGCAAGAATCTCAATAAATGTGACATGTTGATAGGGAACAATCTAAAACTAGGTTAGTATATTGCACTTTTACCACTAATTTAAAGGTATGGCTATTTTCCTGCAAAAAAGAACTAAGGGTTACAAGCTCTGTCCTAAAACAATTAGAGCTTGTAAATTGAGCTACCACTGTATTTGATTTTATACATTTTCGTTGATCCCTTGAGTGTGTGCAGTTTGGAAAATTAAGTTAAGAGTTTTAAATCTCTGTGAAGGGCTTGTCCAGGAATTATACACGGGACCTCTCGCACCCTAAGCGAGAATCATACCAATAGACCATCAAGCCCTATGGCAATTGTTAACAAATTCTCAAAAAAGTTTATATTTTATCTAGGGCGATAACCTGTAACTGCAATTTTATTAACAAAAATTTTGATTCACTACAATTTTCATGCATAAATGAACAAGAGCTTTTTCAGTAATTGAACCCCAGACATCAGGCGAGAATCATACGACTAGACCAACAAGCTCTGACTTGTGATTTTGCAAAAATCTCAATAAATGTGACATGTTGATAGGGAACACAATCTAAAGCTATAGGTTAGTATAATACACTTTTACCACTAATTTAAAGGTTTGGATATTTTCCTGCAAAAAAGAACTAAGGGTTACAAGCTCTGTCCTAAAACAATTAGAACTAGAAAATTGAGGTATCACTGCATTTTTTTAAATTATTTTCATTGATCCCTTGAGTGTTTGCAGTTTGGAAAATTGAGCTGAGGGTTCAAAAGCACTGTTAAGGGCTTGTCCGGGAATTGAACCAGGGACCTCTCGCACCCTAAGCGAGAATCATACCACTAGACCAGGGGTCGGCAACCCGCAACTCCGGAGCCGCATGCGGCTCTTTGATCACTCTGATGCGGCTCAGCAGCTTACTTGCTGAACCCCCCGATTTTCCTGGGAGATTTCCGGATTTCGGTACCTCTCGCAGAAAACTCCCGGGATTAATATTCTCCAATTTTCACCCTAACAATAATAATAAGGGCGTGCCATGATGGTACAGCATTTAGCGCCCTCTACAATCTGTACAAACAGCGTGTGCCAGCCCAGCCCTTTGTTGTATGCATCTTCTACTTGCACACGCAAGTGACAGCAAGGCATACTTAGTCAACAGCCACACAGGTTACACTGACGGTGGCGGTATAAAAAACTTTAACACTCTTACTAATAATGCGCCACACTGTGAACCCACACCAAACAAGAATGATAAACACATTTCGGGAGAACATCTGCACCGTAAAACAACATAAACACAACAGAACAAATACCCAGAATCCCATGCAGCCCTAACTCTTCCGGGCTACATTATACACCCCTGCTACCACCAAACCCCGCCCCCACCCCAACCCTGCTCCCCCACACATCAGTTGCCCTGAAATTCGTAGTCTGACGGAAAAATCGGGAGGGTTGAAAAGTATGACGCTGTCAAGCGCCATTCATATAAAACTGGCGGGCCGCACTAACAAACATTCAATTTTCATATTAAGGTGATGGCTGCGTGTCTGAGACCCTTGGTTTATACATAGCACAAAGCAAAAAAACCCAACTTTGTATGCAGTGTTATTTCATTCTAAATTTCAAAAGGTTTTTGTGGCTCCCATTGTTTTCTTTAATTTGTGAAACTGGTCAAAATGGCTCTTTGAGTGGTAAAGGTTGCCGACCCCTGGACTAGACCAACAAGCCCCGAAAAAACAAGTTTCATCAAAAATGTTCATGAATTGTGAGATTTTAACAGGGAAATCATTCTGAAACTGGGTTAGTATATTGCACTTTTACCACTAATTTAAAGGTATGGCTATTTTCATGCAAAAAAGAACTAAAGGTTACAAGCTCTGGACCTTTTGCACCCTAAGCGAGAATCATACGACTCGACCAACATAAACCGCAAAAACATGTTTCAACAAAAAGTCTTACAAATTGTGAGATTTTAACAGGGAAATCATTCTGAAACTGGGTTAGTATATTGCACGTTTACCACTAATTTAAAGGTATGGCTATTTTCCTGCAAAAAAGAACTAAGTGTTACAAGCTCTGTCCTAAAACAATTAGAGCTTGTAAATTGAGCTACCACTGTATTTGATTTTATACATTTTCATTGATCCCTTCATTGTGTGCAGTTTGGAAAATTGAGCTAAGAGTTTTAAAACACTGGTAAGGGCTTGTCCAGGAATTGAACCCGGGACCTCTCGCACCCAAAGCGAGAATCATACCACTAGACCAACAAGCCCCAAAAAATATAATTTTAGATACAAATCTCATGAATTGTGAGATTTTAACAGGGAAATCATTCTGAAACTGGGTTAGTATATTGCACTTATACCACTAATTTAAAGTTATGGCTATTTTCCTGCAAAAAAGAACTAAGGGTTACAAGCTCTGTCCTAAAAAAATTAGAGCTTGTAAATTGAGCTACCACTGTATTTGATTTTATACAATTTCATTGATCCCTTCATTGTGTGCAGTTTGGAAAATTAAGCTAAGAGTTTTAAATCACTGTTAAGGGCTTGTCCGGGAATTGAACCCGGGACCTCTCGCACCCAAAGCGAGAATCATACCACTAGACCAACAAGCCCCGAAAAATATAATTTTAGATACAAATCTCATGAATTGTGAGATTTTAACAGGGAAATCATTCTGAAACTGGCTTAGTATATTGCACTTTTACCACTAATTTAAATGTATGGCAATTTTCATGCAAAAAAGAACTAAGGGTTACAAGCGCTTTCCTAAAACAATTAGAGCTTGTAAATTGAGCTACCACTGTATTTGATTTTATACATTTTCATTGTTCCTTGAGTGTGTGCAGTTTGGAAAATTCAGCGAAGCGTTTTAAATCACTGTTTAGGGCTTCACCGTGAATTGAACCGGGGACCTCTCGCACCCTAAGCGAGAATCATACCACTAGACCAACAAGCCCCCAAAAAAATCAACTTTCATCAAAAATGTTCATGAATTGTGAGATTTTAACAGGGAAATCATTCTGAAACTGGGTTAGTATATTGCACTTTTACCACTAATTTAAAAGTATGGCTATTTTCCTGCAAAAAAGAACTAAGGGTTACAAGCTCTGTCCTAAAACAAATAGAGCTCGTAAATTGAGCTACCACTGTATTTGATTTTATACATTTTCATTGATCCCTTCATTGTGTGCAGTTTGGAAAATTAAGCTAAGAGTTTTAAATCACTGTTAAGGGCTTGTCCAGGAATTGAACCTGGGACCTTACGCACCCTAAACAAGAATCATACCACTAGACCAACAAGCCCCAAAAATTATCATTTTAGATAAAAATCTCATGAATTGTGAGATTTTAACAAGGAAATCATTCTGAAATTGTGTTATTATATTGCACTTTTACCACTAATTTAAAGGGGAACATTATCACCAGACCTATGTAAGCGTCAATATATACCTTGATGTTGCAGAAAAAAGACCATATAATTTTTTGACCGATTTCCGAACTCTAAATGGGTGAATTTTGGCGAATTAAACGCCTTTCTAATATTCGCTCTCGGAGCGATGACGTCACAACGTGACGTCACATCGGGAAGCAATCCGCCATTTTCTCACTTTCGTCGGTGTGTTGTCGGAGGGTGTAACAACACGAACAGGGACGGATTCAAGTTGCACCAGTGGCCCAAAGATGTGAAAGTGGCAAGAAATTGGATGAAATTTGTTCAAAATACGAGGCTGTGGGGAAAGCCGACGAAATGGTCAGTCGTTTGTTCCGCACACTTTACCGACGAAAGCTATGCTACGACAGAGATGGCAAGAATGTGTGGATATCCTGCGACACTCAAAGCAGATGCATTTCCAACCATAAAGTCAAAGAAATCTGCCGCCAGACCCCCATTGAATCTGCCAGAGTGTGTGAGCAATTCAGAGACAAAGGACCTCGGTAGCACGGCAAGCAATGGCGGCAGTTTGTTCCCGCAGACGAGCGAGCTAAACCCCCTGGAGGTCTTGGCTCACACCGTCCCTTATGCCACCGAAGAGGATCAAGAGAAGAATATCGACCCTAGCTTCCCTGGCCTGCTGACATCAACTCCAAAACTGGACAGATCAGCTTTCAGGAAAAGAGAGCGGATGAGGGTATGTCTACAGAATATATTAATTAATGAAAACTTTATTCATTACTCATGATTTTACGTAAATGATTATACATAAACTGTGTTTACCAATAATTTAGCTTAAAAACATTAATTTTTTTCAATCATTCGAGTACATTCGGGTAGTCTTGTGTAATGCAGTATTTTGTGTCTATTTAGGTATGGTTAACCTGAGTGCTGAAATCGTGGAAAAATATATGTTCTTAGCGCGCCTGAGATGGGCTGTCTGCACTCTCAAAGTGCATGTTGTTGCCAAATGTATTTCATATGCTGTAAACCTAGTTCATAGTTGTTAGTTTCCTTTAATGCCAAACAAACACATACCAATCGTTGGTTTGAAGGCGATCGCCGAATTCGTCCTCGCTTTCTCCCGTGTCGCTGGCTGTCGTGTCGTTTTCCTCGGTTTCGCTTGCATACGGTTCAAACCGATATGGCTCAATAGCTTCAGTTTCTTCTTCAATTTGGTTTTCGCTACCTGCCTCCACACTACAACCATCCGTTTCAATACATGCGTAATCTGTTGAATCGCTTAAGCCGCTGAAATCCGAGTCTGAATCCGAGCTAATGTCGCTATAGCTTGCTGTTCTATCCGCCATGTTTGTTTGTATTGGCATCACTATGTGACGTCACAGGAAAATGGACGGGTGTATATAACGATGGTTAAAATCAGGCACATTGAAGCTTTTTTAGGGATATTGCGTGCTGGGTAGAATTTTGAAAAAAACTTCGAAAAATAAAATTAGCCACTGGGAACTAATTTTTAATGGTTTTAACCCTTCTGAAATTGTGATAATGTTCCCCTTTAAGTGTTTTTAAATCCCTGCAGCTTCCATGACTGTTACACACTTGTGTCTACTGGCCTGATACTTAAACCTGAACATTTTATCACACACAGTGCAACTAAACGGTTTCTCTCCAGTGTGTGTTCTCATGTGTGTGGTCATGTCACGCTTTCTGGAGAAACTCATCTTACAAACAGAGCAAGCAAAAGGTTTCTCTCCAGTGTGTGTTCTCATGTGTCTGGTCATGATTTGCTTTCTGGAGAAACTCTTCTTACAAACATAGCAAGTAAAAGGTTTCTCCCCAATGTGTGTTCTCATGTGTAATAAAAGTTCCTTTTTAGTGTTGAATCTTTTAGCACAAGCTGAGTGTCAGGTTCAAACACTTATGACTTATATTCATCAGACAAGAAGCAAGGAATCATGCAGAGACAGAGTTCAATTTAGCTCATGAGGAGAACACATGGAGCTGCACACTTAGTCACAGTCTTGCCCTACGCTCTAAGGTTCAGCTCCCGCGTCCCTCTATTTATTCAAGAGTTCCACAGTCAACATCACTGAGGCCGCCTCTAAAAAGAGTGGTCACATATTTTATGCAAAGCAGGTCCAGGACGCACAATACGTGACAGAATGTGGTGGGGGCCTTGTGATTTCGCCTTGTCTCCGCTTTGTCTGCATGTTGTCATCTTATCTTCATTGAGGTCCTTAAAGTCTCTGCTTCGTCTGCGTGTTGTCGTCTTATCTTCGTTGAGGTCCTTGAAGTCCTTGGCTGTTAGCGGGCTAAAACAAAGATAACATCTGTGGCTGAGGCCACCCCTCAGACAAGACGTTTTTGTCCTTGCACAAATAGAAAAGTCTATCTTGAGCACAATAACTAATAACTAAAGCAACAGACTTTAAGGATACTAAAGTTAGTGTGATAATATATACATAATTATTCTAACACTGAGCAAGCAAAAAGTTTCTTTTCAGTGTGTGTTCTCATGTGTAATATAATTTTCTTCTTAGTGTTGAATCTTTTAGCACAAGCTGAGCAAGCAAAAGGTTTCTCTCCAGTGTGTGTTCTCATGTGTATGGTCATGTCACCCTTTCTGGAGAAACTCTTCTTACAAACAGAGCAAGTAAAAGGTTTCTCTCCAGTGTGTGTTCTCATGTGTGTAGTCATGTGTTCCTTTCTGGAGAAACTCTTCTTACAAACAGAGCAAGTAAAAGGTTTCTCACCTGAGTGTGTTCTCATGTGTAATATAATTTTCTTCTTAGTGTTGAATCTTTTAGCACAAGCTGAGCAAGCAAAAGGTTTCTCTCCAGTGTGTGTTCTCATGTGTATGGTCATGTCACCCTTTCTGGAGAAACTCTTCTTACAAACAGAGCAAGTGTAAGGTTTCTCTCCAGTGTGTGTTCTCATGTGTGTGGTCATGTGTTCTTTTCTGGAGAAACTCTTCTTACAAACAGAGCAAGAAAAAGGTTTCTCACCTGTGTGTGTTCTCATGTGTAACATCATTTCAATCTTAGTGTTGAATCTTTTAGCGCAAGCTGAGCAAGCAAAAGGTTTCTCTAGAGTGTGTGTTCTCATGTGTAATATACTTTTCTTTTTAGTGTTGAATCTTTTAGCACAAGCTGAGCAAGCAAAAGGTTTCTCTCCAGTGTGTGTTCCCATGTGTATGGTCATGTCACCCTTTCTGGAGAAACTCTTCTTACAAACAGAGCAAGTAAAAGGTTTCTCTCCAGTGTGTGTTCTCATGTGTGTGGTCATGTGTTCCTTTCTGGAGAAAATCTTCTTACAAACAGAGCAAGCAAAGGGTTTCTCACCTGTGTGTGTCCTCATGTGTAATATCATTTCCTTCTTAGTGTTGAATCTTTTAGCACAAGCTGAGCAAACAAAAGGTCTCTCTCCAGTGTGTGTTCTCATGTGTCTGGTCATGTGTTCCTTTCTGGAGAAACTCTTCTTACAAACGGCGCAAGTAAAAGGTTTACCACCTGTGTGTGTTCTCACATGTAATATAAGTTCCTTCTTAGTGTTGAAACTTTCAGCACAAGCTGAGCAAGCAAAAGGTTTCTCTCCAGTGTGTGTTCTCATGTGTGTGGTCATGTCACCCTTTCTGGAGAAACTCTTCTTACAAACAGAGCAAGTAAAAGGTTTCTCACCTGTGTGTGTTCTCATGTGTGTGATCATGACTTTCTTAGTGTTGAATCTTTTAGCACAAGCTGAGCAAGCATAAGGTTTCTCTCCAGTGTGTGTTCTCATGTGTATGGTCATGTCACCCTTTCTGGAGAAACTCTTCTTACAAACAGAGCAAGTAAAAGGTTTCTCTCCAGTGTGTGTTCTCATGTGTGTGGTCATGTGTTCCTTTCTGGAGAAACTCTTCTTACAAACAGAGCAAGCAAAAGATTGCTCACCTGTGTGTGTTCTCATGTGTAATATCATTTCCTTCTTAGTGTTGAATCTTTTAGCACAAGCTGAGCAAACAAAAGGTTTCTCTCCAGTGTGTGTTCTCATGTGTCTGGTCATGTGTTCCTTTCTGGAGAAACTCTTCTTACAAACGGCGCAAGTAAAAGGTTTACCACCTGTGTGTGTTCTCACATGTAATATAAGTTCCTTCTTAGTGTTGAAACTTTCAGCACAAGCTGAGCAAGCAAAAGGTTTCTCTCCAGTGTGTGTTCTCATGTGTGTGGTCATGTGTTCCTTTCTGGAGAAACTCTTCTTACAAACAGAGCAAGCAAAAGATTGCTCACCTGTGTGTGTTCTCATGTGTAATATCATTTCCTTCTTAGTTTTGAATCTTTTAGCACAAGCTGAGCAAGCAAAAGGTTTCTCTCCAGTATGTGTTCTCATGTGTTCTGTAAAATGACTCTTCTTTCTAAATGATTTCCCACATTCAGAGCACTCAAAGTGTTTGTTGTTAGTGTGATGTCTCGTATCACCTTTAGAGTCATTTTTACTCTCCAAAGGTTTTTGGATGTGGTCACTGTGATCAGAAGAGTCAGACATGTCACTGTCAGACATGTGGTCCATGTCTGACAGTGGAGCAAAGATGCTGTCTGGTTCTGACTTGATATCTTCACAATGCTCTCCATCAGCTTCTGTGATGTGTTGACTTACAAGCTCCGCCCCTCTGTTCTCCTCACTTTGACTGTGATGAAGCTGTAAGGACTGAGCTTCATCTTCATCATGAAGCTGCTCCTCTTTAATGTGGGAGGGGGCCTGTAGCTCCTTCTGTCCCACACTGGTGTGCCACTCCTCTTCATGACTCCCCGCTGACACCCGCTGGACGTCTGCAGAACAAATGAGGTGTTACTGTATTGAAGTTTGCAGTATTCAAACTATTGACATGTGAGCTAGGCCAAATAGACAGTGATGGGCAAGCTACCTGGACAATGTAGTAAGCTAAGCTACAAGTTACTCTCAATTAAATGTAGCTAAGCTATCCTCAGAGAATTGTAGCACGCTACACTACAAGCTACACTGCAAAAGTAGCTTGCCACATCAAATATATATATATATATATATATATATATATATATATATATCTATATATATATATATATATATATATATATATATATATATGTATTGGCCCACATGTATAATATCAATGTTTATGTTGTCCATGGAAAGAAGTTAGTAAGAAGCAAAAGAAAAACAACCAACCATGGATGACAAAAGGACTGAAAAATGCTTGTCACAAAAAAAAGACATTATATGGAATATTAATAACACAGACATCTATAGAGGCAGAAAATAAGTATAATAAATATAAAAACAAGCTAATTGGTATACTAGGAACATGTAAGAAGGAATACTACAGACAATTATTAAAGAAGAACAGAAACAACATGAGAGCAACATGGGGCATCCTAAATAGCATCATTAAAAATGCTGCTAAGAAAGATTACCCCCAGTACTTTCTACATGGAAATACAAAAAATGACAATATGAACCAAATAGTTGAACGTTTTAATGATTACTTTGTTAATATTGGAAAAAATGTGGAACAAAGATTTCCAAATGCAGATGATGGATCAGTTGAGGACTTGAGTGAGCTCATAGACAGAAATCCCAATTCCATGTTTCTTAAGAACGTGACTAAAGAAGAAATAATCAAAATTGTAAAACATTGTAAATCCAAGACCTCAACCGACTGTCATGGAATAGATATGGTAACCATAAAAAAGGTTATAGAAGACATTTCAGAACCTCTGACATATATCAGCAACGTATCATTTCTAACCCGCAAATTCCCTGACAAAATGAAAATTGCAAAAGTCGTACCAATTTATAAGAATGGAGACATACACCAGTTTACTAACTACACACCAGAATTCACAGCAAATATGTCAACATGGATAGCATTAATCCAAATAACAAAAGAAATGAGCAATGCAATAGATGGTAAAGAATGTGCGGCCGCAGTATTCATGGACTTAACTAAAGCATTTGACACAATTAATCATGATATTTTTATAACAAAACTAGGAGGATATGGCATCAGAGGTTTGGTCTTGAACTGGGTAAGAAGCTATTTAACCAACAGGAAGCAATATGTGAAGATGGGTGAAAATATGTCAACACGGCTAGATATATCTTGTGGTGTACCCCAGGGATCAATACTGGGACCAAGATTGTTTCATCTTTATATAAACCACATTTGTAAAGTTACAAAGGACTTAAAGTTAGTTTTATTTGCAGACGACACAACTGCTTTCTGTTCAGGAGAGAACACACAGAAGATAATACAAATAATAACAGAAGAAATGAACACATTAAAAAGATGCTTTGACAAAAACAAACTATCTTTGAGTCTCAGTAAAAGTAAAATAATGCTATTTGGTTACAGGAGAAGTCCAAATGGACAGAGTAGACATTGAATGGGTAAAATAAACCGGATTTTTGGGTGTAATAACAGATGATAAATTGAACTGGAAATCTCATGTAAAAAATATACCACATAAGGTGGCAAAAGACATTGCAATAATGAATAAAGCAAAATAAGTCCTGGGACAAAAATGACTTCATATTCTCTACTGCTCACTAGTGTTACATATCTGACTTATTGTGTAGAAATATGGGAAATAACTACAAAAGTACACTTCATTCATTAACTGTGTTACAAAAAAGATCAGTTATAATAATACATCATGTTGGATATAGACAACATACAAACACTTTATTTATTGAATCAAAAATACTGAAATTCCACCACATAGTGAATTAGCAAACAGCTAAAATGATACACAAAGCAAACTATAACCTGCTAGCCAAGAATGTACAACAATTCTCAAATAAAGATGAGAAATATCATCTTAGAGAAAAATGTAATTTAAAACATTTTTATGCACGTACAACACTTAAGACCTTCAGTATATCAGTATGTGGAATTAAATGATGGAATGGATGAAGCAAAGCAATCAAACAATGTACTAATATGATCCACTTCAAGAAACTCTTCACACTTAAAGTGTTTACAAAGTACAAAGAAGAAGATAAACATTCTCAATTTATTTCATCCATTATTCATTTTCTACATCATCTTACTCATCTCACCATATGAAATATAACTTACTTCACTCATTATTATTTATTTATTTTTATTGTGATTACTTATGGAGTATATTGTGAACACATTGAGAACAGGAAGTGAACAAAAGTGTTCGCAACTGTTATGTAAAAGAAAAGGGGTAGAATTAAATAAGCTCTGCTTCTTCCTACTTGTTCTGTCGCTGTCCTGGGGGCCGCTGTCGCTGTTCTGGGGGCCTCACCCCACCAGGACAAGGAACTGTGTAACCTTGACGAGGTGCGACAGCTTAAACCTACCTGGTGCCTGCCTGGGCTCAGTGCATGGTGAACCTGTAACTTTCGGGGGGCTCACGGCACCAGGATGGCACTAATGAGCAGCTTCCGCCGAACCCCCTGCCATACGTAAGGGGTTCACAGCCTGTCAGCATGCTGTAAGGTGGCAGCCCCACCAGCTGACTAGCCATCGCAGGGCCAACTACCCAGCATGGTGAAAACTAAACAGTTACGAATCCAACCAGAGCAACTAGATTTAACCGGACGGACTACCCTGGCAACAGACCCCTGCATGCCCTCGAACTACGACATTTGGATCTCCGTTACAAAACCCGCATTGCCTGCTGGAATGTCCAAACACTCCTACGCCCCGGCTATGCAACACTTCTCTCCCATGAACTCTCCAACTACAACATTACCCTCGCTGGCCTTTGCGAGTCACGCTGGCGCGGTACTGGAGAGACCACCGCCGGAGACCACCTTTTTCTCTGGAGTGGCCCAAATGATGGTAGAGGCCTCTACGGCGTAGCCCTAGCCATCCCGCTATACCGGAGGAAGTCAATCATCAGCTGGAAACCAGTCAGTGATAGACTGCTCTCTGTCCGTCTATTACACCAACATGGGAAGATGACAGTTATTGTCGCCTATAGCCCAACTGATGTCACCCCAGACCAGGCAAAGGACACCTTCCACGACCGGCTACATGACGCCATCCTGGCAGCCCCCCCTCATGACATTGTCATCGTCCTCACAGATGCCAATGCTACAATCTCCACCCAGGACCTCACCCTCCCGGCAGTAACAGGTCCCGTCTTTATCAACAGCACCACCAATGATAACGGCCAACGATTGCTTAATCTGTGCAGAGCCACCAACCTCTGCATCGCCGACACTTGGTTTCCCCGGAAGCGGATCCATCATTGGACCTGGTACAGCCCAAATGGAAAAACAAAGAAAGCCATCGACCACATCCTCATATCCCGCCGCTGGAAAACATCCATCACCAACTGCCGTGTCTTCAGAGGTGCACAGCTTGGTAACACCGACCACCGCCTGCTGATAGCCGACATGCGGCTGAAGTTCAAGGCAGGGGTATTAACTAATGCCTCCCCCAGGCTAGACTCCTCACGACTGCAAGACCCGACCATCATGGAGACGTACAGATGTTCCATCGCAAACCGATTCAATGCCCTCTCCAGTGGGATTGATAAAGAATGGCCTCACTTTAAAAACAAGGTCATTGAGGCTTCCAAAGAATCAATCGGGCGGACGAGACCTGCCACCAAGAAGCCCTGGATATCACAAGACACACTAGATATCGTGAATAACAGACGAGCAGCCCGTCTGCGGGGAGACCTGGACCTGTATCGACGCCTCAACAGCCAACGCAATCTGCCTATTCGACGCGACAGGGCGAACTTCTGGAGCAACCAGGCGACAGCTATGGAGACGGCTTCCCAAAACAACAACCTGCGGCAGCTTTTCAACCTGCTCCGCAAAGGGAAAGCGGGCCCCCGCCAGCGCTGCTTCCTAGTCAAGGATCAGGCTGGCAACATCCTCTCCACTGAAGCGGATTGCATCAGCCGCTGGAAGGAGCATTTCAGCGAGCTCCTCAACCATCCCCCTGCCCCAGAAGACCCCACCCCTACCACCCACACCACCACAGTCCCGGACTGCTCCACCGCCCCTGTCTCTCCAGCTGAAGTCAGAGCAGCCCTAACGAAACTCAAGAATGGAAAAGCCCCTGGCTTATGTACCATCACAGCAGAGATGCTGAAGGCCAGAGGAGACAACATCATCCTCTGGCTCACACAGATCATCAACCATGTGTGGGTCTCTGAGTCGCTGCCTGATGACTGGAGGCGGGGCATTATACTACCATTTTGGAAGCATAAGGGAGACCAGCTGACCTGCAGCAACCATAGAGGGATCACACTCCTCTCCATCCCCGGTAAACTCTTTACCCGCATATTACTCACCCGAGCTCTACCTGCAACCAGAAGCAGACGCCGCCAAGAACAGGCCGGCTTCATGCTCAATCGTTCCACCATGGATCACATCTCTGCCATCCGGCTCTTAATAGAAAAGGCCCGGGAGCTCAGAAAGGACCGGCACCTCTACATTGCCTTCATTGACCTTAAGGCTGCCTTCGACACTGTGGACCACGGGTCCCTCTGGAACATCCTGAAGTCCCTCGGAGTCCCAACTAAAATCACCACACTCTTTCAGCAGTTGTATCAGGGTGCAGAAAGCTGTGTGCGTGTGAGCTGTAAAGACTCTGAGTGGGTCAGGCAAGGCTGTGTTGCCGCACCAGAACTATTTAACTGTGTCATCGACCACCTGATGTCCAGAGTCTGTGTGCGAGTCCCCGGGGTGTCACTTGGAAACTACACCCTAAAGGACCTCGAATACGCCGATGACACCACCCTGTTCAGTGAGACCGCTGACCAGCTCAGGGAGGCCCTTGGTGTGTTTGATGAGGAGACCAAACAGCTCAGCCTGAAAATCAGCTGGTCCAAAACCGAACTCATGCATATCGGCGATGGACCAGACCCACCACCCTTCTTATTTGAGAATACCCCTGTCCACTTTGTCCCTACCTTCAGATACCTCGGCTCGACAGTCACCAACACCGGCGACCTCAAACGAGAGGTGGACCGCCGTCGCACCCTTGCAGCCTCCGTCATGCAGTCCCTGTGGAGACCGTTGTGGCGACACCGGCACATATCTCGGGACACCAAGTTGAGGGTCTACAATTCCTCTGTCATCTCTGTCCTTCTGTACGGTTCGGAAACATGGCCGCTGAATAACATCCTGGCGGCCAGGCTAGATGGCTTTGATTCCAGAGCCCTCAGGAGGATAGAAGGCATCACGTGGAGCCAGCATGTCACCAACAAGACCCTAAGAGAGCTAACCCAACAGCTCCCAGCCTCTCGCCTCGCGGCAATGCGGCGAGTGCGCTGGTATGGCCATGTCATCTGCCTGCCGGGGGAACACCCCACGCGCAAAATCCTGGACTTCAACCCGCAGCGAGCTGGCTGGAGACGCCCTAGAGGCGCCCCCAGGACTCGCTGGCTGGATGTATTAGCCCAGGACCTTAAGGCCTGCAATGTGACTATGGCACAAGCTCAACACCTTGCCCACAACAGACCCAGATGGAGAGACCTGGTTGCTATGGTCGGCTCTACGCGCCCTGAAGTGCAAGAGGACTAAGTAAGTAAGTAAGTAAATCTTCCTACTCCTTTTCCAACATGTTGAAAAGACAAACTGGAAATTGTGATGTATCATGTTGTATACATGCATGTGTGATGTATCATGTTGTAAGCATGCATGTGTGATGTATCATGTTGTATGCATGCATGTGTGATGTATCATATTGCATGCATGTGTGATGTATCATGTTGTATGCATGCATGTGTAATGTATCAAGTTGTATGCATGCATGTGTGATGTATCATGTTGTATGCATGAATGTGTGATGTATCATATTGTATGCATGCATGCATGTGTGATGTATCATGTTGTATGCATGCATGTGTGATGTATCATATTGTATGAATGCATGCATGTGTGATGTATCATGTTGTATGCATGCATGTGTGATGTATCATGTTTGTATGCATGCATGTGTGATGTATCATGTTTGTATGCATGCATGTGTGATGTATCATGTTGTATGCATGCATGTGTGATGTATCATGTTGTATGCATGCATGTGTGATGTATCATGTTCTATGCATGCATGTGTGATGTATCATGTTGTATTCATGCATGTGTGATGTATCATGTTGTATGCATGCATGTGTGATGTATCATGTTGTATGCATGCATGTTCCAAATAAACTCAACTCAACTAACACTTGGTGGACATTCAAGCCACAAAATGCAAATGGAGTATTGTTGGTGTATTTTGGATGGTTATAGAGGACCTCCCATTGGCTCCATTGCAAGTGGACTTTTATTTACATTTATGAGTTAGAATTAGGGCTGGGTGATGTATGTAATATACTGGATATATCGTGGGTTTGTCTCCGTGCGGTATAAGAATGACTATATGGTGATATTGGAGTATACGTTCTCACACAGTTGCTTTTAGCTGCAGGCATTACACTACAGGCTCTTCTCACTCTTTCTTGTCTCTCCTTCTCACAGAGACATAAAACAAGCGCACCTTCTTACATACGTCACATACTGTCACGTGTGCAACGTCATACGCTCTCACGGAGCAAACAGGTAGCGGCATGGTAACGTTAGCTGTGGTGCTACTGGTAATACGAGAGAAAGAAGGTGCCAATCTGGTAACAAATGAAGGAAGAAATAGTTCCCAAAACAAACAGCAGGGGGTCCATCGTCTGGCGGTGGTTTGGCTTCAAGCGGGTAGATGGTGAACAAGTATGCGGCAAAAGCGTTGCTACAAAAAGTAGCAGCACTGCTAATGTAGCATCATTTGAAAAGTCACCCGCTAGAGAATGAAGAGTGCTTGAAACTCTGCATGTCAACATCTCCGTTCTGTGCCACACCAACAAAATGCCCAAGCAACCATTTCCACATCAGAAGGAGATATCGTCCGCAGGAACCTACCACATAGTGAAGGACATACACTATTTGATTTCCTATTATGCAGCTCATTATTATATGACACTTATTGAAATATATTGTGTGACATCATGCACAAAAGTGCACTTCATTTGTTTTAAACTATTGTAGTGGCGTTCTGTACAGAAAGTGCACTTTAATTTAGTGTTGTTTTGATATGTCATCTTAGTGACATCATGCACAGAAGTGAACTAATAGCTTGTTTTAAAATGTCTGACAATCTTGCACTTTCTGTTTTGAAATGACATGAATGTTTGTACCACTGCTTAATAACTGTTTAATAAATACACTTTTGCTAAATTGACTTAGTTGTGGTTTCCCTCTCTGCATGAAAGTTTAAAAGTAGCATATATTAATGCAGTATGAAGAAGAATGTTTTAATGTAGACACATATAATCATCATACTGCTGTGATTATATGCATCAAGTGTTCATTCAAAGCTAAGGCAAAATATCCACATATATATGGTGTATCGTGACATGGACTAAACATATCCACATATATATGGTGTATCGTGACATGGCCTAAACATATCCACATATATATGGTGTATCGTGACATGGACTAAAAATAGAGATTTTAATAAAAGGCCATATCTCCCAGCCCTACTTAGAATGTATTTTTGTTTATATATATATATATATCCACCATCATGTCTTTTAAAAAGATTGTGAACAATAGAAAAATTCCCAAAAAGTGCAGTTCCCCTCTAAATTCGTGACATGGCCTAAACATATCCACATATATATGGTGTATCGTGACATGGACTAAACATATCCACATATTAATAAAAGGCCATATCGCCCAGTCCTAATTAGAATGTGATTTTTTTTTATATATATATAGATCCACCATCATGTCTTTTATAATGATTGTGAACGATAGAAAAATTCCCCCAAAAAGTGCAGTTCCCCTCTAAAATCCAATGATTAGATTTAAGACTTGAAGTGTATGAGCATGAAGTGATGAAGCCTATTTGGCTGAGTCTTCTAAGACAAAGTGAACAGTCCAGTTGTGATGGATTGAATGCCCTGAGAATAAAATGATATGTGCTTACTTGGACTGTGATGAAGCTGTGAGGACTCAGGTGCTTTGTCTTCATGCTCTTCAGTCTTCACAGAGACAACAGTCAGTGGAAACTTGCTGACATCATCCTCCTCCTGCCCTACAACACACTCTCCCTCCTCTTCCTCTTTCATGTGTGGATCTTCCTCTTCCTCTTTCATGTGGGTGTGCTGTGGATCCTCCTCTTCCTCTTTAATGTAGGTGGGCTGTGGATCATCCTCTTCCTCTTTAATGTGAAGGGGCTGTTGAACGTCTGTTGGGTAAATAAGTCAATAAGATAAAGAGAGAATAGAAATAGTTTTGGACTGACACTGTTAACACAATGACATTATTTGTGTTCTTTCGTGTGTTGTGTTAAAAGAGTGTAACAAAACAACCAATAAAAACACGGGATATACTTCCTTTTGTCCCAGCCACTAAAATGTATTCAAAAGTGAGTACAAAAACAGACTTGGATATTTGATGAGGAGCAAGTTTTATTATAAGTACAAGGCAGCATTGATTGAGGCATTCTTAACTTTACACTCACTGATATAAAGTGTGTAAATATTGTATTCTGTATACGGTCTATGACACCTAAACTTTATCTCTAAACTTAACCACAATTTGTGGTGTAGAATGACGTCTGGAACTCAAGATAGTTCCACATGTCTGGGAACGCCACCGACGGATAATCCTTGATATTACTCAACAAATCTTTAGGGATCTATTCCGTTTCATAATTAGATTTTTTTCTCCTATCTGCTTTTCGCAGGAAGATCTCGGCCAGGGGTGTTTAAACTAATTTTAGATGGGGGGCCACATGGAGAAAGATCTACTCCAAGTTGGCCGGACTGTTAAAATCACGGCAAGATAACGTAAAAATAAAGAAAATTGCAGATTGTTTTCTTTGTTTACAAATAGAACAAACACATTCTGAAAATGTACAAATCATGTTTTTTTTTTTTTTTTTACATACAATAGTATTCTATCTTTAGTTGTCCTTTTTTACACTTTCAGAATCAATTATGTGATAATGTTCATCAGTCAACTCATTGGTGTTCATTTTCAATCCATCAAGATAAATAAATAATATCAAAATCAAATTACAGGATGTTATTGATGTAGTTTGCTCATTTTCCCCGACTGGTGCGCTAACATCATGTGTTTTAGTTGTGTTTTAGATATGTAGCATCATATACAAAGATACAAAGAATTGCTATTGCGACATCTAGAGGACACATTTAGAACAGAAGTTTCTTTCATTCAAAAATTTCGACTCATTTTTGTACTTAGCAAACTCATCCCGTCTCATTCACTCATTCACACACTAATGGCGAGATCTGCCATGCAAGGCGCTTACCACGACCCATCAGGAGCAAGGGTGAAGTGTCCTGCTCAAGGACACAACAGACGTGACTAGGTTGGTAGAAGGTGGGGATTGAACCAGGAACCCTCAGGCACGGCCACTCTACCAACCGCGCCACTAGCCTTCCACCATCGACCTGCCTCCTAGCCTTCCACCATCGACCTGCCTGCTAGCCTTCCACCATCAACCTGCCTACCAGCCTTCCACTATCGACCTGCCTCCTAGCCTTCCACCATCGACCTGCCTGCTAGCCTTCCACAATCAACCTGCCTGCCAGCCTTCCACCATCGACCTGCCTGCCAGCCTTCCACCATCGGCCTGCCTGCTAGTCTTCCACCATCGGCCAGCCTGATAGCCTTCCACCATCGACCTGCCTGCTAGCCTTCCACCGTCGACCTGCCTGCTAGCCTTCCACCATCGACCTGCCTGCTAGCCTTCCACCATCGACCTGCCTGCTAGCCTTCCACCATCGACCTGCCTGCTAGCCTTCCACCGTCGACCTGCCTGCTAGCTTTCCACCATCGACCTGCCTGCTAGCCTTCCACCATCGACCTGCCTGCTAGCCTTCCACCGTTGACCTGCCTACCAGCCTTCCACCATCGACCTGCCTTCTAGCCTTCCACCATCGACCTGCCTGCTAGCCTTCCACCGTCGACCTGCCTACCAGCCTTTCACCATCGACCTGCCTGCTAGCCTTCCACCATCGACCTGCCTACTAGCCTTCCATCGACCTGCTGTTTGCCTCCAGCCATTGGCTTTGTCTACGGGCTTCCACCCGTCGGCCTTGGTTGCTAGTCTTTAGCCCTGTCTGCTAACATCATCAAAAGTGGTAAAACAAGTGGAACTTCTCCTCTCACTATGTCACAAATTATTATATTGTGTTTTATACTTTCGTGTGGTTTTACTGGTGTCCCAAATGGGTCTGGTCACCCCCACCCACGAGCTATGCTACTTCAAGATGCACAGTTTGACATATTTGATAATTTGACATTTCATCATCATGGCAGCTACAAAATAACCTCGGCCTTATCTCAGTTGAAGATTTCTGTGACTTTGGACAAAACAAAATGGCTGCATACTATGGTAGAGTCCATTCATTCTTATTGTTTCCTTGTTTTGAGAGATCACGTCAACATTACTGCATCCTCCCCTATTGTGAGAACTTACTTTCACAGATTAAAGACTGACTCAAAAGATGGTAACTTTAAGCGCAAATGTTTAGTTATATTATTGTTATTGCTCTCGGGAAATGTTGAGACTAATCCAGGCCCTGATACACCTACACAAGGTTTTCCACCTACAGATTTTAAAACTAGTCTTGGGATTATTCATATCAATGTTCGGAGTTTACTCCCTAAACTGGATATGATAAAGATCTGGATAAACTCAACAAATGCTGATATTGTAGTCTTATCTGAAACTTGGCTTAAACAATCTGTGCTTAATAAAGATATTTACATTCATGGCTATAATGTCTATCGTACTGACCGACAAAGAAAAGGTGGTGGAGTGGCCATATATATTAAGCAGAGGTTTGATGTTAAATTAGTGCTCTCTGAATCAGTAAGTAAAGAACTTGAACTGTTAGCACTTGAAATTGAATTAGCTAGAAATCACCACATTATGGTAGTGGGGTGTTATAGGCCTCCATCTGCCCCTAGTACAGGGGTCGGCAACCCGCGGATCCGGAGCCGCATGCGGCTCTTTGATCACTCTGATGCGGCTCAGCTCCTGATTTTCCTGGGAGACTTCCGGATTTCAGTGCCTCTCCCAGAAATCTCCCGGGACAAATATTTTCAGATTTTCACCCTAACAATTATAATAAGGGCTTGCCGTGATGGTACAGCATTTAACGCCCTCTACAACCTGTACTTACAGTGTGCCAGCCAAGCCACATGTTGTATTCAACTACTGCTTGCTTACATAAGTGAGAGCAAGTCATACTTGGTCAACAGCCACACAGGTTACACTGACGGTGGCCGTATAAAACAACTTTAACACTCTTACTAATATGCGCCACACTGTGAACCAAAACCAAACAAGAATGACAAACACATTTCGGGAGAACATCCGCACCTTAACACAACATAAACACAACAGAACAAATACCCAGAATCCCATGCAGCCCTAACTCTTCCGGGCTACATTATACACCCCCGCTACCACCAAACCCCGCCCACCCCAACCTTGCTCTCCCCCAACCATCACCCCCCAAACCCCTCCGTGCGTCGGTTGAGGTGGGCGGGGTTTGAACCCCTCCGTGCGTCGGTTGAGGTGGGCGGGGTTTGGTGGTAGGGGGGGGGGGGGGGTGTATAATGTAGCCCGGAAGAGTTAGGGCTGCAAAGGATTCTGGGTATTTGTTCTGTTGTGTTTATGTTGTGTTAAGGTGCGGATGTTCTTCCGAAATGTGTTTGTCATTCTTGTTTGGTGTGGGTTCACAGTGTGGCGCATTATTAGTAAGAGTGTTAAAGTTGTTTTACACGGCCGCCGTCAGTGTGACCTGTGTGGCTGTTAACCAAGTATGCCTTGCTGTCATTTGTGTGAGTTAGCAGAAGCCTCATACATCCTGTGGCTGGGCCGGCACTCTGTTTGTACAGGTTGTAGAGGGCGTTAAATGCCGTGTCATCACGGCACGCTCGAGAGAATAGTTGCCCTAAAATTATTCGTAGTCTCCCGGAAAAATCGGGAGGGTTGGCAAGTATGACGCTGTCAAGCGCCATTCATATAAAACTCTCGGGCCGCAGTAACATTCAATTTTCATATTAAGGTGCGGGCCGCGTGTCTGAGACCCCTGGTTATACATAGCACAAAGCAAAAAAAAAAACGTTGTATGTAGTGTTATTTCATTTTAAATTTCAACAGAGTTTTGTGGCTCCCATTATCTTCTTTAATTTGTGAAACTGGTCAAAATGGCTCTTTGAGTGGTAAAAGTTGCCGACCCCTGCCCTAGTAATTCCCTATCTACTCTTGTGAAGCTTCTGTCTCAACTGAAATACAATTAAATAGTGATTTGAACTGGGACTGGCTCACATTTGTGTCTGACTCTTTGAAAGCACAGTGTGAATCTCTAAATTTAACACAATTAATTAACTCAGCTACAAGACCTAATCCTAAATGCCCTCAAAAAGCTACACTCATTGACTTAATTCTAACAAATATGCCCTTTAAATGTGTTGTATCTGGTGTTTTCCCTAATGATGTGAGTGATCATTGTGTGATTGCAGTAGTGCGAGACACAAGGATTCCTAAAAGCAAGCCTCGTCTTCTTGAAAAACATAATATGAAATTATTTGAGACGCAAGCTTTTTTACATGACTTGCATCTTTTTAATTGGGATAGAATTGCTCTTTTTGATAATGTTGAACTGGCTTGGAAATATTTTCACAAAAACTGTTTGAGTATAGTGAACAAACATGCCCCTTTTAAAATGTAGGGTTAAAGGACGTGACAATCAGTGGTTTACATCGGACCTGTCAGATGTATTGCATGAGCGTAATGCTGCTTGGGCCAGGGTACGCAAGTCAGGGTTGGAAGCAGATTGGTTGAATTTTAGACAATTAAAAAATCAATTTACCTCTCTCCTTCGGAAAGTCAAATCAGAATTTTATTTCTCCACAACAACTGAAAACCTCAAACACCAAAAGAAGTTTTGGAAAATCATCAAATCTTTGTCCGCCTGCTGTAATTCAGTCAATCTCCCACCTAGTATACTTGTTGATGGTGTCAGAGTAAGTGACAGAAGAGAAATGGGTAGTCATTATAATAATCATTTTATTTCCTCTGGTTTTCTCTATAATTCTGACAACTTTACTGAAGTTCCGCTAACAAAAAGAACCGTTGAAAATACCCAAGTTTTTAACTTTACGCCTTTTACCACAACAGAGGTAATGAGTGCTCTAAAACAACTTAAACCTAGAAAACCAGCTGGCTCAGATAAGTTGGAGCCGCTCTTCCTAAAGTTGGCAGCTGAAATTATAGCTGGACCACTGACTCACATTTTTAACCTTACTCTAATTTCAAATGAAATCCCCTTGGATTGGAAATATGTCCTTGTAATCCTCCAATTAAAAGGAGGTGACCCTAGTAATCTAAATAATTACAGACCGATCTCTAAACTCTCTGTTCTGGCAAAAGTGCTTGAATCCCTTATCAGTGAACAGATAAAATACTTTTTGGACACCAACTTTATTCTGTCACCATTTCAGTCAGGTTTTGGCAGAAATCACAGTACTGTTACTGCTGCTATGAAGTTTATAAATGATGTAACTGAAGCTCTTGACAAGAAGCAGTGCTGTCTGTCCCTCTTCATTGACTTTTCAAAGGCATTTGATACTGTTGATCATGTCATTTTAATCAAACGTCTTTCAGCTATTGGTTTTTCTCAGCAAGCAGTTGGATGGTTTGCAAATGACCTCACAAGCAGAACTCAGGCTGTTCAGATAGAGGGTTCCTTCTCGGACGTACTGCAAGTGAAAAAGGGTGTCCCTCAAGGTTCTGTGTTGGGCCCATTATTAATTAATAATTAATAATCTTGGACGGAATATTCCGAACTCAACTTTCCATTCCTACGCTGATGATACTGTCATATACTGCACAGCACCCACTCCTGCTGAGGCCTTTAAATATCTACAACAAGCATTTGACAGAGTACAAGAACAACTTTGCTATCTTCAACTGCTTTTAAATGCAGAGAAAACAAAGTGTATGTTCTTTACCACATCAAAAACTGTAAGATCAGCACTGTGTGAGAACATTTGAACAAGAAATGGGCTACAAAATTGTGTTAGTATCTGATTTTAAATATTTAGGATTTTTAATTAATGACCACTTGAGTTTTAAGGAACACATTCAGTGTGTTGTAAAAAAAAACTGAAACTTTTACTGGGATTTTATTATAGAAACAACTTTTCTTTTATTGTGAAACAGAAATTGGTGGAAACAACCTTTTTACCTGTTATTGACTATGGAGATGTGTTGTACATGAATGCTACTGCTGGTTGTCTCCACAAGCTGGATAGTGTGTACCACGGGGCACTGAGATTCATCACCAACTTACTCACCATTGTGTGTTATACTCAATGGTTAACTTACTCACCATTGTGTGTTATACTCAATGGTCAACTTACTCACCATTGTGTGTTATACTCAATGGTTAACTTACTCACCATTGTGTGTTATACTCAATGGTTAACTTACTCACCATTGTGTGTTATACTCAATGGTTAACTTACTCACCATTGTGTGTTATACTCAATGGTTAACTGGACATCTTTATGTGCGTGACGCCTCAATCATTGGTATGTGTTCATCTACAAAACCATTCTGGGTATCACCCCATCTTATCTGACATGTCTTTTAACAAAGAAACAAGGAAGTCACAATCTTCGTTCAATGAATGTTCTGCAATTTGTCGTCCCCAAAGTAAGAACTGAACTGGGCAAGAAAGCATTTAGGTTTTCAGCAGCGAAGGCTTGGAATAACCTACAATCCAATATTCAACTTCAAACCCTTGTTACATTGAATGAGTTTAAAGCTTCTGTGAAAGGATTGCAGTCTACCTTGTCTGTATGCACATGTGTTATGTCAGCAAGTTTTAATGTTGTACATTTTATGTTTTATGTGTTGTTTACTGTTTTTAATGTAACCTTGCTGCTGCCCTCTTGGCCAGGTTTCCCTTGGAAAAGAGATCTTTGATCTCAATGGGATTTTTACCTGATTAAATAAAGAAAAAAAAAAGAAGAAAAAAACAGCTGTTTATTTGAAGTCTTAAAGAAGTCAACTATGTGTGCAGTGCAAGGTGAAATGCAGTTATGTCATCTTCTTGTCAATAACACACACATCAAACTTTTGCGTGTTGTTGCTTCCTTATTTGTCATTATTCAAAGCTGATTTTAATGTGTAGCAGCGGCAGCTGAACTCAATACAACGTGTCATAGTTACGTCAGTCAGCTGGAATTAAAAATACAAATAGTTGTGTCATTAGTCCAGAATCTTCACGGTCCTCATGGACGACATAATTAGGAACCAGTACTAAAAAAAATGGTACTTGGTATACATCCCTAATCTTCACCACTAAACCTTTGAAATATGCTGACATATGTGCTGCTAAAGGTAAATAAACAGTAGCCATATTGAATGTTTGCCTTCATTTGACCACGTGAGGTAAGGAGGACGGCCTCTAGGTCACATGGTTACACCCCAGCAATTACACTGTTGATGATTGATGAGCATTCATTTTTAAATGGTGGTGTTAAAAAGCAAGTATATCTCCATCTTTAGTCATAAATACTACCTACTCAGTGGCCTAGTGGTTAGAGTGTCCGTCCTGAGATCGGTAGGTTGGGAGTTCAAATCCCGGCCGAGTCATACCAAAGACTATAAAAATGGGACCCATTCCCTCCCTGCTTGGCACTCAGCATCAAGGGTTGGAATTGGGGGTTAAATCACCAAAATGATTCCCGGGCGCAGCCACCGCTGCTGCCCACTGCTCCCCTCACCTCCCAGGGGGTGATCAAGGGTGATGGGTCAAATGCAGAGAATAATTTCGCCACACCTAGTGTGTGTGTGTGACAATCATTGGTACTTTAACTTTAAATGTGGCCCCCGGATGAACATGTGTCACAAACATTGTATTAGATGATATGTGGATGTTGTGCTTACTTGGACTGTGATGAAGCTGTGAGGACTCAGGTGCTTTGTCTTCATGCTCTTCAGTCTTCACAGAGACAACAGTCAGTGGAAACTTGCTGACATCATCCTCCTCCTGCCCTACAGGACACTCTCCCTCCTCTTCCTCTTTCATGTGTGAGGGCTGTGGATCCTCTGAAGTGAAACTGTCCCCCTGCAGATGAGAGAGACATTCTTCTTGGTGTCCAATCAGCTGATGGATGTCTACAGGACACAAACAAAACACATTTTAACTCCTACATGCTAAATATTATATCGTACATGAAATATAGGGCTGTGGCTATTGAAAATGTTATTAATCAAGTGTTCTACTGGAAATGTTTTCGATTAATCGAGTAACTGGATAAAATAGTGTTGCTTGGTTAAAGACAAATTTAAGCGACTTTAAGACATTTCACTTAATAATGAACGGCCAATTGGTTTGAGATGGTATGAGATCAAGATGTCATCTTTAGATCAGGCTTTGTTTTTTCCACAATCACTGCCACATTAAAAAGTTAAAGTACCAATGATTGTCACACACACACTAGGTGTGGCCAGATTGTTCTCTGCATTTGACCCATCACCCTTGATCACCCCCTGGAAGGTGAGTGGAGCAGTGAGCAGCAGCGGTGTCCGCGCCCGGGAATCATTTTTATGGTGATTTAACCCCCAATTCCAACCCTTGATGCTGAGTGCCATTTTTATAGTCTTTGGTATGACTCAGTCGGGGTTTGAACTCACAACCTACCCATCTCAGGACGGACACTCTAACCACTAGGCCACTGAGTAGGTGGATGTAGCAGGTGTTGTAGTAGGTTAATGGCTGCACCAATATGAAGGAAATAACAGGTCAGTATAGCTTTTACACACATAAATAACTTGTCAAACCTGCCAGCTAGCAGGCTAGGTTTACAGCGTCAGTTACCATGGTAACTGACTCTGACTTTGTCTTACCTCTCTTATTTTTGGAGGTCAAACTCTGGAGCTTTACATACTCAGGAGTTTGCACTTAACCTGCTCTCTGGAATATTCCCCCGGTGACTGTGTGAGTTTTGTGTAAACATGTTGATACACTTTGTTACAAACTGAGAGGAACATCAACCTCTCATAAATATTGTGTGTCTGAACATCCTCACATGACAATTCATCTTCCTATAGACAATCTATTGAAGAAAAGTGTTAATAATAAATATAAAGTTAGTAAAGATGTGAGAGTAAGAAGTAAACAAACCTGTTGTGTGTAACACAACTTGATGTTTTTCATGTTGTCGCTCCTTCTCCTCTTTTGTTGGACAAAGTTCCTCCTCGTACTCTGCTATGGTTCTTTCGCACATTTTCACACAATCACAACACTTTACACTCACACTTGATCTCTGCTTAGCGATGTGTTTTCATCTCTCTTTGTTAGCAGCTAACAAGCTAAGCTAACTAGCAAGCTAAGCTAGCTCTAAGAAGTGCGTTCAGACTAATATAACCGGATGCAAACAGTTATTAATGATGTTAACTCTATTGAAGAGTGTAATAAAGGACATATATGTGTACATGGACGCACACATTAAGAACACTGAACTGTGACGACTGCAATAACGTCTTCACCGTCAGACGCCATCTTGCTTTATCCTCGCCGTGTTTGCTTCGCGCGCAGTCTTGTCAGATCTCGCGAGAGAAACAATTAACCAGCTCTATTCCAGATCTCGCGAGAGAAACAAGTAACCAGCTCTTTCGCCCCCACCCCCGGTACAACTATTTCCACATTCTGAAAATAAAAATAAACTTTTACATTTTCAAAACAAAGACATACAACTTATTTTGGTAAATAAACAGTAGCTTATATGACCCCTTTAAATCATAAGTTGCCTGATCAGAGCGAGACGAGTCGTGGCTCCTCAGCTTCATGCAGGACGGAGTGGTAGGAGGCGTGGGCGAGGTTGACTGACTGCAAAAGACCACACCATTATTTTTAAATCAATCTAAATATTGCTCTAGTTGGTATTTATGTTTTAAATCCGGTTGTAAAGGTTTGTACTTTCAACTGTAGTTGTAAATATTAAGTGGAATTGTATTATAATAACCGAATATGTTCCCTTATTTTGGAATAGTTGCAATTAAAGCAATACATGAATCACAACAGCTGTAGTCTCAGCACTTTGTAGCGCCCTCTGGCGTGAGTGTAAAAGCTTACAGCACCTGGTATTCCCAGGCGGTCTCCCATCCAAGTACTAACCAGGCCCGACCCTGCTTAGCTTCCGAGATCGGACGAGATCGGGCGTGTTCAGGGTAGTATGGCCGTAAGCCGAAAGACGAGGTAAAACCAACCTTTTTAAATGGAACTCTTACAGACGGGATGGGAGACAATTGTTATTTATCTAAGAGCCTGGCGCGCATGCGTACACTAATGTGCTTTTTCTGGCTGTGTGATTGTCTTCCTTTGCTACGGCGGTCAAGTTGCTTTCACGGTGGATATTTGCCTCCGGAGCTCCAGCGGAAGCTCCCCCTCACTGTGCCCACACTGCTCTCTCATGCTGCGGGGAGATTGCAGGAGAGGTGCCGCTCTCAACACTACTTTATGCTTAGGGACCGTCAATAAATTACTATTGTCTTCGAAGATGTAAATCTGCTACATCAAAACACTGATTCATCTAAAAGGAGGTCAAATAAATAGTCCTACAGTTTTAATATCGTTCCTGATTTTATAATTTAAATATTTTTTTTAATGTAAACAATAATTATTTGTTTTAAAAGCCTCCATGTTATCATGCAACTTAGTAACCAAATTCCACTTTATATTAGTCCTTTTATTTTAAAATAGGATCAAAAACATTTTGATATTAAAAACAAATGTTTATTTTCAATAGATTCCTGGTCATATGACCTAAAATCCCAAATTCACTTGATATTTGAAGTGTTTTCTCTAATGTGTTTCACACCTTTTTGTTTTAAAATGTAAGTTTAATTGGATTTTATATAAATTTGTAATACTGAAAACCATGGTTTCATTTGTAGCTCCCGCAACAACTACGACTATCCAACATAAAACCAACTTGACTCTCATTTGGAGCTAATAAAAATGTTGATAATTATCTGTATAAGACATATCATGCACATGATCTTTATTAAAAAACTTTTTTTTAATAAAACCCTATTTTAAAATAAAAGGGTGTGCGTTACACTAAAAGGTTAGCACGACTAATAAGTGGAATTAGGTTACTAAATTGTATGACATGGAGACTATTGGGAAATTATCCTTATTTTTTTATATTAAACATGGATATATATGTTAGAATTATGAAATAATGGGCATGCACAATAAGGAGGTATGAGTAATATATTTACCTTCTTTTAGATGAATCAGTGTTTTGATGTAGCAGATATACATTTTTCAAGACAATAGTGATTTATTGACGGTCCCTAAGCATAAAGCAGTGTTGAGAGCTGTGATGAGGTGGCATCTGAATGCAGCTGGGATAGGCTCCAGCACCCCCTGCCACCCCAAAAGAGACAAGCGGTAGACAATGGATGGAGAGCTGCACCTCACACAGACAGAAAAAGCACATTAGTGTACGCATGCGCGCCAGGCTCTTAGATAAATAACAATTGTCTCTCACCCCGTCTGTAAGAGTTCCATTTAAAAAGGTTGGCTTTACCTCGTCTTTCGGCTTACGGCCATACTACCCTGAACACGCCCGATCTCGGAAGCTAAGCAGGGTCGGGCCTGGTTAGTACTTGGATGGGAGACCGCCTGGGAATACCAGGTGCTGTAAGCTTTTACACTCACGCCAGAGGGCGCTGTTTCTCACTTCTTGCAAAAAAAACCTATCGTTTTTATTTCACTTTCAGTTTTACAAAAACACATGTCATTTTATAAATTCACCAGTCACGGATAGTCCGTCAATATGTTCAACACCAGTTTGACTGTTACTGCAATATAACAATACAACAATGTATCATAATTAATACACAATATGAGAATGTGTGCTGTATAAATGAATTACTTAATTTAATTAGAACACAACAGGAGCAGTAAATATGCAGGGATTACCTGAACTGATGTGTTGTGTTAATTTAGCAATATTAAAGGTGTCATATGTAGAATTTGCATGTCAAGTGATCATTAAATGTCCCTGATATGTCAAAAGGCGTTAATAAATCATGTTCTTTTCCAATACCTCTATAACTGATAACAGTACAACCTGTCAGCACTCTCTTCAGACTGAGAAAGCTGTCCACTCACATTTTGTAATGCCAAGCTAAATGCTAACCTAGCCTTACTAGGCCTCAGTAAGCTAATTTTTGCTAACCTAGCTCAATGCTAAACTAATCCTATGCTAATCTAATTTATGTTAACCTATGCTATGCTAACAGTGACACACCTCTCCGGCCCACGTCTAACGTGCAGCACGTCACACAACCTCGTCACAACGACACACCTCTTATCTCAAAATGTCTCCTAACAGAGCCGCCTCTTCTTCTTACTGCGTCACACGTGCACAAAAAAATCAACAACGAGCGAGCCTTTTTTGTGTAATCAAAATCTCAGACACTTTTTTTTACAAAACTATAATATCGCACAGTCACAATCAGACTCACACAGACAAAAACAACCTCAACAGTCAACTATTTTTCTCACCCAGAAGCACAGCTGTATTATATCAGAACCTAATAATAATAAACAACATTTATTATTCACTCTGAGCTGGACGAAATGGCTCGGGAGAGAGAAGTCTGGGCTGCTGCCCCCGCGACCCGACCTCTGATAAGCGGAAGAAGATACATGGATGGATGGATTCACTCATATGATTTCCGAACATAATTTGTCTATCTTCTCATACACACACACATTTTGGACAATTTCCAGACCTTTACAGATTAGCAGGGATGTGAGGGGATGCGGGTGTGTGTGGGAGTAATGATTAACTCTTTCAAGACAGGGAAAATGAAAAAGTCAGACCCGCAGGTGCATACACAATTCTTTTTAAGCTACGCATATATAAATGTACCAACAATAAAACTGAATCACTACACATCCAACACACTTTTCAACATTCACCAACACACACACACATTAACAAAATACAACCCACCCCAATGTCCGGACAATATAAACAATTATACACGCGTGCTTTTTGTGGAACGGCCGTCTCATAACACGAACGCAGGTCACTTCTTACTCATAAAACGGCGATTAACCCGTCCAGCGGAGCAGACCCTGCGTTACCACCCTGACCAACACGGAAACCAGCCTAAAGACGCCGTAGAATCACTGGTAATCAGCCAACAATTCTACAGCCATCATGTTTGGTCAATTCCATACAGTTTCACCAACGCTTCAACTCTATGGAGCCCGATCTCCATCTGTCTAACTCAGTGGTCGGCAACCCGCGGCTCTTTGACCATTCTGATGCGGCTCAGCGGCTTACTTGCTAATGTTGTGTCGTTCGCGAACGATTCGTTGGAACGAACAAATCTTTTGAGTGAACGTACTGTACCGAATCACTTCATGAACTGATTCGTTCCTTTCTCAGTTCAATTGAGCTCCGCCGCGACCATGCCGGTATGAGTGGAACTGGCGCATTCTGTGACTCACTGAACCCTCGACGACGGCGAACGACGCAGCCAGCTACTCATCATGGGGGCGGGGGGAGGGACTGAGCAAACGATTCGTTCACCGCGGATTAACGACATGAATCACTCAGTCACTCATTCAGAATGAGGACTGGCGAACCTACTGACACAGAGAACTGACTGTGTCGCGGAGGAGGACGTCACATTGAGGCTCTCGTTCAGTCACTGTGCGCGTCGTTCATTGGGTGCTGAGGGCTTGTGTCGTTGGCGAACTGACACACACCGAGATCTGCCGCTGGGGAAGCTGTTACTGACTGACTCATGATTCGCCGACCTGCACACAGAACTGCTGCTGCAGAAGTGATTCAGGTTCACGTACTGAACTGTGCTGACTGTGTCACTCACTGCCTGGTGTACTGCATGCACAGAGCTGTGTAGGGACTCGCGTTCACCCTATTTGCTGCTTCTCCCGCGAATGTCTGCACTGTACTGTACTACGCACGCCCCGCCCCTCCTATTTTTATTTTTTATTTTTTTGGGGGGGGGGATTCGGTGAACAAATTTTTTGAACGACTCAATTAAAGGAACTGATTCTAGTGATTCAGTACAGTCAAAAGAACTGCCGATCCCATCACTTGTACTTGCCGACCCTCCCGATTTTCCCAGGAGACTTCAGAATTTCAGTGCCACTCCCAGAAATCTCCTGGAGTATATATTCTCCGATCTTTTTTATTATTTATTTTCACCCTAACAATTTCACCCTAACAACAAAAATAAGGGCGTGCATACAAAATGTGAATAAACTAGCACGCAGTTTGTACAGGTGGGAGAGAGTGTGAAATGCTGTGCCATCACGGCAAGCCCTTATTATTGTTGCTTGGGTGAAAATCAGCGGATGTTGGAGAGAATAGTAGCCCTGAATTTCGGGAGTCTCCCGGAAAAATCGGGAGGGTTGGCAAGTATGACGCTGTCAAGTGCCGTCCATATAAAACTTGCGGGCCGCACTAACATTACATTTTCATATGAAGGTGCAGACCGCCTGTCTGAGACCCCTGGTTTATACATAGCACAAAGCAAAAAAAAACTTTGTACGCAGTGTTATTTCATTTTAAATTTCAAAAGAGTTTTGTGGCTCCCATTGTTTTCTTTAATTTGTGAAACTGGTCAAAATGGCTCTTTGAGTGGTAAAGGTTGCCGACCCCTGGTCTAACTGCAGCACACTAATCAGAACGTCGTGACAAACATCAGCTCAGTCGATCTCTTTTACCGGAGTCACTGAAAAGGTCACTTAAAATGAGGCCTTTTCACCCCTGCAGTTCCACAAAGACAGATGCGTCGCACATTCACAAACTTTCAACAATTTTTTATAGTCAAATATACCACCGGTTAGTTAAAAAGGCCTTCACTTTAGCTGTATCCAAACTGTGCTAATCTGGTGTACTTGCAGAAGAAGGCCCCCTCTGCCGACAACGCCAGAGGGGGGAAGAAGTTAAAAAATGTATTTGCCTCAAATCGTTTGTGCTTGACACTCCTGAACCACCACAATTCTATTAACAGTTCCCCTTATTGTTGTCATGTCTGTGTGATCATGTTTTGTTTTAGTCATGTTTTGTTTTGTTTGGTTGTTGGACTCTTCAGTTTCTGTTTACGCTCCATTGTGTTTGTTTCCATGCCAACCCTTTAGTTTTCACCTGTCTCACGTTTTGCACTCACGCACCTGTCACTAATCATGTCTGTATTATTTAAGCCCATTGTCAGCCTGGAAACATCACACTATTGACACACTCCTGACACTCTGTTTCATGTTCATAGTCCACGCTGCCCTGTTCACATCACAGTAAGTGTTTATTTGTTTTATGTCCATAGTTTCTGCCTTTGTGCAAGTTTTGTTTTCTTAGCCAAGTTTATCTCCGCCTTGAACACGCTTTTTGTTTACACTTTATTAGTATAATTAAAATATGTATTCACCTTCACGCCGTGTCCGGTCCAAATCCTTTGCACCATGGGAAAACAAACCACGCCAAAGTCCACGTATTGACAATTGTTACAACAAGAAATCACAAGTTTTCAAACAAACACACAGACAATATAATCACATATATAACAACCCAATCCAACCATAACATACCCCATTCCAGGTTGTTTTTGGAGAACCTGGCTAGACCTATCTGTTATCAAAAACAGGTTCATCATTTAGTCTTACCAGTCCCGACCATCTCAGACAGACAGCGTTTACACATTAAGGGAAATTGCTTAACTTTAGATGCGCACATGCAACTCTGTCTGCCTTGAGATACCGGGAGTCCTGATATCAACCGTTCTAGACCATCCTGTTCGTGACGCCAATTTTATGTGGTGGAAGGTCCGAATCTTAAACAGCAACAAAAGTGAATTTAGTACAAAAGTTTTATTTATCCATAATCAACTGGTACAAGGTTGGATTGAATTGCCAATGCAAACAGACAACGTCCTCCGCAGAAGTTGGATGAATGGAGAATCATGCGAATCATGCATAGACTTGGTCTACTTGGCCATTTATGTGTTTCTCTCATGTGTCAAGGTACCGTTGTTTTGGACCTGTTTATTCTGCAACCTCCTTGAATCCTTTGGCCATAATAAACAATGAAAACATTTTGTAGAATGGTCAGGCTGACCACTCGTTCAACTATAACCTACATATGCTCCTTCAATGGTTCAGAATAGAAAAAAGAAAAACGAGCAGACATTCTTAATGCTTTTCGACCTCGCTCTCTTTTTGGACTGTGACAGACACAAAATATGGTTCAATAGGTCAGAAATTCCACCACACTGTTACGTATTATTTTGGGGTCTCCCTATGTCTAGCATTAAAAGATTACAGTTGGTACAAAATGCGGCTGCTAGACTTTTGACAAGAACAAGAAAGTTTGATCATATTACGCCTATAATGTATACACCTTTATATACATATATACACATATATATATACAGTATATATATACCTATACTGGCTCACCTGCACTGATTTCCTGTGCACTTAAGATGTGACTTTAAGGTTTTACTACTGAGGTATAAAATACTACGCGGTCTAGCTCCAGCCTATCTTGCCGATTGTATTGTACCATATGTCCCGGCAAGAAATCTGCCTTCAAAAAACTCCGGCCTATTAGTGATTCCCAGAGCCCAAAAAAAGTCTGCGGGCTATAGAGCGTTTTCTATTGGGGCTCCAGTACTATGGAATGCCCTCCCGGTAACAATTAGAGATGCTACCTCAGTAGAAGCATTTAAGTCCCATCTTAAAACTCATTTGTATACTCTAGCCTTTAACTAAACCCCCTTTTTAGACCAGTTAATCTGCCATTTACTTTATTTTATGCTCTGTCCCCCTCTCCTTTGTGGAGGTGGGGCACAGGTCCGGTGGCCATGGATGAAGTGCTGGCTGTCCAGAGTCGGGACCCGGGGTGGACCGCTCGCCTGTGCATCGGTTGGGGACATCTCTGTGCTGCTGACCCGTCTCCGCTCGGGATGCCTACTGACCCCACTATGGACTGGACTCTTACTATTATGTTAGATCCACTATGGACTGGACCCTCACACTATTATGTTAGACCCACTATGGACTGGACTCTTACTATTATGTTAGATCCACTATGGACTGGACCCTCACACTATTATGTTAGATCCACTATGGACTGGATTTTCACAATATTATGCTAGACCCACTCAACGTCCATTGCACCGGTCTCCTCTAGAGGGGGTGTGGGGGGTGGGGGGTCACCCACATCTGCGGTCCTCTCTTAGGTTTCTCATTGTCATCCCACTGGGTTGAGTTTTTCCTTGCCCTGATGTGGGATCTGAACCGATGATGTCGTTGTGGCTTGTGCAGCCCTTTGAGACACTTGTGATTTAGGGCTATATTAATAAACATTGATTGATTGATTGATTGACTCAAGATTCAAGGACTGTATATCTAAGAGTATAACAGCTTTATGTAGTGTAATGAAAGATTAAAAAAAAATGCTCAGTTTTGTAAGTATTAAAAGGACACATTTATTAGAAAACCAAGACTTATAGCAATATTTGCAGTTGTAGCATTTTTTTAATATGAAGGTGAAACATGTAACAAAGACAAGCATATGTTTAATTGAAATGTTTACAAAAGCCTATAATTCAGAAACTATTGAAAGAACTGTTTCATGCTTGTATAAGGTCTGTTGAATCTAAAATCATATTCAACTTCCATCCATCCATCCATCTTCTTCCGCTTATCCGAGGTTGGGACGCGGGGGCAGCAGCCTAAGCAGGGAAGCCCAGAATTCCCTCTCCCCAGCAACTTCGTCCAGCTACTTCCGGAGGATCCCGAGGCGTTCCCAGGCCAGCCGGGAGAGATAGTCTTCCCAACGTGTCCTGGGTCTTCCCCGCAGCGTCCTACCAGTCGGACGTTCCCGAAACACCTCCATAGGGAGGCGTTCGGGTGGCATCCTCATCCACAACATCCGCAGTTGAGGTCAGCAGAACACCATCCTCACCATACACAGTATTGATAGTGCACTGCTTCACCTTCCTGAGGCGGCAGATGATGGTCCAGAATCGCTTTGAAGCTGTCCGGAAGTCGTTTTCCATGGCTTCTCCAAACTCCTCCCATGTCCGAGTTTTTGCTTCCGCGACCGCTGAAGCCGCACACCGCTTGGCCTGTCGGTACCTTTCCGCTGCCTCCGGAGTCCTTTGAGCCAAAAGAACCCGATAGGATTCCTTCTTCAGCTTGACAGCATCCCTCACCGCCGGTGTCCACCAACGGGTTTTGGGATTACTGCCACGACAGGCACTAACCACTTTGCGGCCACAGCTCCAATCAGCCGCCTCGACAATAGAGGCACGGAACATCGTCTACTCGGACTCAATGTCCAGCACCTCCCTCGTGACATGTTCAAAGTTCTTCTGGAGGTTGGAATTGAAACTCTCTCTGACAGGAGACTCTGCTAGACGTTCCCAGCAGACCCTCACAATGCGTTTGGGCCTGCCAGGTCTGTACAGCATCCTCCCCCACCATCGCAGCCAGCTCACCACCAAGTGGTGATCGGTAGAAAGCTCCGCCCCTCTCTTCACCCGAGTGTCCAAAACATAAGGTAGCAAATACGATGACACAACGACAAAGTCGATCATGGAACTGCGGCCTAGGGTATCCTGGTGCCAAGTGCACATATGGACACCCTTATGTTTGAACATGGTGGTCGTTATGGACAATCTGTGACGAGCACAAAAGTCCAATAACAAAGCACCACTCGGGTTCAGATCCGGGAGGCCATTCTTCCCAATCACGCCTCTCCAGGTTTCACTGTCGTTGCCAACATGAGCGTTGAAGTCCCCCAGTAGGACAAGGGAATCACCCGGGGGAGCACTTTCCAGTACTCCCTCGAGTGTATCCAAAAAGGGTGGGTACTCTGAACTAACGTTTGGTGCTTAAGCACAAACAACAGTCAGGACCCGTCCCCCCACCCGAAGGCGGAGGAAAGCTGCCCTTTCGTCCACTGGGTTGAACTCCAACGTGCAGGCTTTGAGCCGGGGGGCAACAAGAATTGCTACCCCAGCTCATCGCCTCTCACTGCGTGCAACGCCAGTGTGGAAGAGAGTCCAACCCCTCTCGAGAGAACTGGTTCCAGAGCCCTTGCTGTGCGTCGAAGTGAGTCTGACTATATCCAGCCGGAACTTCTCCACCTCGCGCACTAGCTGAGGCTCCTTTTCCCCCAGCGAGGTGACATTTTACGTCCCAAGAGCCGAGGATCGGACCGCCAAGTGCCCTGCCTTCGGCTGCCGCCCAGCTCACAGCGCACCCGACCTCTATGGGCCCTGCTATGTGTGGTGAGCCCATTGGAGGGGGGGACCCACATCGCCTCTTCGGGCTGTGCCCTCCCGGGCCCCATGGGGACAGGCCCGGCCACCAGGCGCTCGCCATTGTGCCCTAACTGCGGGCCTGGCTTTAGAGGGGAGCCCCAGTGACCCGCGTCCGGGCGAGGGAAATCGTAGTCTCGGTACTTGCATGTCCATCGAAGCCTTCGAGTAATCACATGTTTTATTATTATCATTATTGTTTTTTATTTATTTATTTGATATTATTAGGGTTAGGGTTAGTCTCATTCGGACTGAGCAGCACTACATACAACATCAAATATACATTCATATTATACATGCTGTGTTTTTAAACTACATTTAGCACAATCACTGTTTAAGTGTTTTTAAATCCCTGCAGCTTCCATGACTGTTACACACTTGTGTTTACTGTCCTGATTCTTAAACCTGAACATCTTATCACACACAGTGCAACTATACGGTTTCTCTCCAGTGTGTGTTCTCATGTGTGTGGTCATTTGTTCCTTTCTGGAGAAACTCGTCTTACAAACAGAGCAAGTAAAAGGTTTCTCACCTGTGTGTGTTCTCATGTGTAATATCATTTCCCTCTTAGATTTGAATCTTTTAGCACAAGTTGAGCAAACAAAAGGTTTCTCTCCAGTGTGTGTTCTCATGTGTGTGGTCATGTGTGCCTTTCTGGAGAAACTCTTCTTACAAACAGAGCAAGCAAAAGGTTTCTCACCTGTGTGTGTTCTCATGTGTCTGGTCATGTGTTCCTTTTTGGAGAAACTCTTCTTACAAACGGAGCAAGTAAAAGGTTTCTCACCTGTGTGTGTTCTCACATGTAATATAAGTTCCTTCTTAGTGTTGAATCTTTTAGCACAAGCTGAGCAAGCAAAAGGTTTCTCTCCAGTATGTATTCTCATGTGTGTGGTCATGTACTGTTTTGTGGAGAAACTCTTCTTACAAACGGAGCACGTAAAAGGTTTCTCACCTGTGTGTGTTCTCACGTGTAATATAAGTTCCTTATTAGTGTTGAATCTTTTAGCACAAGCTGAGCAAGCAAAAGGTTTCTCTCCAGTATGTGTTCTCATGTGTACTGTAAAATGACTCTTCTGTCTAAATGATTTCCCACATTCAGAGCAGTCAAAGTGTTTGTTGTTAGTGTGATGTCTCGTATCACCTTTAGAGTCATTTTTACTCTCCAAAGGTTTTTGGATGTGGTCACTGTGATCAGAAGAGTGTGACATCATGTGGTCCATGTCTGACAGTGGAGCAAAGATGCTGTCTGGTTCTGACTTGATATCTTCACAATGCTCTCCATCAGCTTCTGTGATGTGTTGACTTACAAGCTCCGCCCCTCTGTTCTCCTCACTTTGACTGTGATGAAGCTGTAAGGACTGAGCTTCATCTTCATCATGAAGCTGCTCCTCTTTAATGTGGGAGGGGGCCTGTAGCTCCTTCTGTCCCACACTGGTGTGCCACTCCTCTTCATGACTCCCCGCTGACACCCGCTGGACGTCTGCAGAACAAATGAGGTGTTACTGTATTGAAGTTTGCAGTATTCAAACTATTGACATGTGAGCTAGGCCAAATAGACAGTGATGGGCAAACTACCTGGACAATGTAGTAAGCTAAGCTACAAGTTACTCTCAATTAAATGTAGCTAAGCTATCCTCAGAGAATTGTAGCACGCTACACTACAAGCTACACTGCAAAAGTAGCTTGCCACATCAAATATATATATATATATATATATATATATGTATGTGTGGGAAAAAAAATCACAAGACTATTTCATCTCTACAGGCCTGTTTCATGAGGGGGGGTACCCTCAATCGTCAGGAGATTTTAATGGGAGCATTCGCATACCATGGTTTATATAGGGCACAGAGTGGGTGGGTACAGGCTGGCCTAGGGGCGTGGTGATTGGCTCATGTGTTACCTAGGAGGTGTTTCCGTCTATGGCGGCATGTTGTTACAATTACGCTGCGCTTGTTGAGGGATGACAGGTCTGGACGGTAAATAATAAACAGCTTCTCTTTCAAGCATAGGTTGCATCTTTTATTACCACTATTGTAAGGTGTGCTGGATGCAAGAATTTGCCATGTTATTGAATATTCAACATTATTGTCTTTGAGGTCCCAAATGTGTTTGCTGAGTTCTGTGGTATTTCGCAAGTTTTTGTTCCTGAAAGAAGCCTTGTGATTGTTCCATCTGGTTTTGAATTCACCCTCGGTTAATCCTACATATGTGTCGGATGTGTTAATGTCCTTGCGTATTACCTTAGATTGGTAGACAACTGATGTTTGTAAGCACCCCCCGTTGAGGTAGCAATCAGGTTTCTTTCGACAGTTACATGCTTTGTTGGTTTTGGAGTCGCTCTGACTGGGGGTCGACGGCTCATTTGCAATTGTTTTGTTGTGGTTTGAGATGATTTGTCGTATATTGTTCATGCAGCTGTAGCTCAATTTAATGTTGTTCTTGTTGAATACTTTTCTTAGGTTGTTGTCTTTGGGAAAGTGTTTGTCAATCAGATTGAGGAATTTGTGTCCAATGTTCGTTGAGACGTTTTTGCTGTATGGGGGGTTGTACCAGATGATGTCGTTTCGTTTTCTGTTCTTTTTTGGCTGGTTTCCTGGCGTGGGTTCATAGGTGAGGGTGAAGTTGTATCCGCTTTCATCAAGGGCTTTTTTGTACGGGGGGGTTGCTTGGTCAAATTCAGCTTTGCTAGATGACAGCATCGATAGCCTTTTATTGATTCCGGTAGGCATTCTTTTCGTGGTGGTGGGCGGGTGGTTGCTGTCATGGTGCACGTATTGGAGTGTTGTGTTGGGTTTCGTGAATGGTTGGTAGCTGTTATTTCTCAGGTTGAAAGTGACGTCAAGGAAGTTGGTGCCACACCCACAAAATGCCCAAGCAACCATTTCCACATCAACACCGTATGAAACAAATAGTCAACAACAGAAGGAGATAACGTCCGCAGGAACCTACCACATAGTGAAGGACATACACTATTTGATTTCCTATTATGCAGCTCATTTTTATTTGACACTTATTGAAATATCTTGTGTGACATCATGCACCAACGTGCACTTTATTTGTTTTAAACTACTGTAGTGGCATTCGGTACAAAAAGTGCACTTTAATTTAGTGTTGTTTTAATATGTGATATGTGACTATGTGACTTGTAAAAAGAGCTCAGCAGCGCATGCACTTTTTGCGTCGGACGAAAAGAGCACCCCCCCCCCCCCCATTCTCAGCACATTCTACAGAGGCACTATAGAGAGCCTGCTGACCAACAGCATCTCTGTCTGGACTGGAGCCTGCAATGCCACAGACTTGAAGTCTCTCCAGAGAGTGGTGAGGACCCTACCCAGGAGATCGCAAAAATCCGCTGCCTGACCAGGGCTCAGAAAATCTGCAAAGACTCCTCCCACCCCCACCAAGGACTGTTTTCACTGCTGGACTCTAGAAAGAGGTTCCGCAGCCTCCGAAGCAGAACCTGGTTCTGTAACAGCTTCTTCCATCAGGCCGTAAGACTCTTGAACGCATCGTAATTAAATTATCCCCTTAACATAAGTCCACTCCCCGTGGACGGATGTGAAAAAGTGCAATATGTTTATCTGTACAGTAATCTATTTATTTATTTATATATGCACCGTATTGCTTTTTTATCCTGCACTACCATGAGCTTATGTAACGAAATTTCGTTCTTATCTGTGCTGTAAAGTTCACATTTGAATGACAATAAAAAGGAAGTCTAAGTCTACGTCTAAATATGTCATCTTAGTGTCACCATGCACAAAAGTGCACTAATAGCTTGTTTTAAAATGTCTCTGACAATCCTGCATTTTCTGTTTTGAAATGACATGAATGTTTGTGCCACTGCTTAATAACTCTTTAATAAATACACTTTTGCTAAATTGACTTAGTTGTGATTTCCCTCTCTGCATGAAAGTTTAAAAGTAGCATATATTAATGCAGTATGAAGAATAATGTTTTAATGTAGACACATAGAATCATCATACTGCTGTCATTATATGCATCAAGTGTTCATTCAAGGCTAAGGCAAAATATCCACATATATATGGTGTATGGTGACATGGACTAAACATATCCACATATATATGGTGTATGGTGACATGGACTAAACATATCCACATATATATGGTGTATGGTGACATGGACTAAACATATCCACATATATATGGTGTATGGTGACATGGACTAAACATATCCACATATATATGGTGTATCGTGACATGGCCTAAACATATCCACATATATATGGTGTATGGTGACATGGACTAAACATATCCACATATATATGGTGTATCGTGACATGGACTAAACATATCCACATATATATGGTGTATGGTGACATGGACTAAACATATCCACATATATATGGTGTATCGTGACATGGACTAAACATATCCACATATATATGGTGTATCGTGACATGGACTAAACATATCCACATATATATGGTGTATCGTGACATGGACTAAACATATCCACATATATATGGTGTATCGTGACATGGACTAAACAAATCCACATATAGAAACCCCGTTTCCATATGAGTTGGGAAATTGTGTTAGATGTAAATATAAACGGAATACAATGATTTGCAAATCCTTTTCAACCCATATTCAATCGAATGCACTACAAAGACAACATATTTGATGTTCAAACTAATAAACTTTATTTTTTTTTTGCAAACAATAATTAACTTCGAATTTCATGGCTGCAACACGTACCAAATTAGTTGGGAAAGGGCATGTTCACCACTGTGTTACATCACCTTTTCTTTTAACAACACTCAAACGATTGGGAACTGAGGAAACTAATTTCTGAAGCTTTGAAAGTGGAATTATTTCCCATTCTTGTTTTATGTAGAGCTTCAGTCGTTCAACAGTCCGGGGTCTCCGCTGTCGTATTTTACGCTTCATAATGCGCCACACATTTTGGGAGACAGGTCTGGACTGCAGGCGGGCCAGGAAATTACCCGCACTCTTTTTTTTTAACGAAGCCACGCTGTTGTAACACGTGCTGAATGTGGCTTGGCATTGTCTTGCTGAAATAAGCAGGGGCGTCCATGAAAAAGACGGCGCTTAAATGGCAGCATATGTTGTTCCAAAACCTGTATGTACCTTTCAGCATTAATGGTGCCTTCACATATGTGTAAGTTACCCATGTCTTGGGCACTAATACACCCCCATACCATCACAGATGCTGGCTTTTGAACTTTGCGTCGATAACAGTCTGAATGGTTCGCTTCCCCTTTGGTCCGGATGACACGATGTCGAATATTTCAGAAAACAATTTGAAATGTGGACTCGTCAGACCACAGAACACTTTTCCACTTTGCATCAATCCATCTTAGATGATCTCGGGCCCAGAGAAGTCGGCGGCGTTTCTGGATGTTGTTGATAAATGGCTTTCGCTTTGCAGAGTAGAGCTGTCACATGGGGGTCGCAGCTTGCTGCGGGGTTGTTCTTCCAACGCAAGAACGGCTCCGGACGACAGCGTAAAGGTAGTAAGTGATTTATTTCTCAACAAAAAACAGAAAACAAGCAAAAGAAAAGCGTGCCGAACGCACGGGAAGCTAAGGCTAAACTTAGCACAGGCAAAAGACAGGGAACTCAAAAACTTACGTGACAATTTGCATGGAGCAAACACAACGAAGGCAGAATGAGTGACAAACAAAGGTAGGCTTAAATAGAGTCTCTGATGAGCAACAGTTGCGCGTGCAAGGCAGGTGAAAATCAAGTAACCATGGTGACGAAACAAACTCACAGGTGCACGAGTAACAACAAAAGGAGTCCAAAACTAACCAAACATAACCAAACAAAACATGATCCGGACCACGGATCATGACAGAACCCCTTCCTCAAGGACAGATCCTAGATGTCCATATAGAAAACACACAAAAAAAACCAAGCAGGGTCAAAAGTCACGGGAGGGCGGAGGGAGGACTTGGTGGTGGGTCGCCAGGCCAAGTGTCCCCGAATCCATCGAGGCAAAGTCAAGTGGCGGCGGCGAGTGGAACGCCGCTGCAGCAGGCGAGGCGGGCGCCCAGGGAATGGCCACATCCGTGGTCGACTGGGAGGTGGGCGCACTTGGCGATGCGGACGACCAGGGAGCGGCCACATCCGTGGTCGACAGGGAGGTGGGCGCGTTGGCGCCTTCATGGCAGGCTTGGACGCAGCAGCAGACGAGTCAGGCGTGGACGCAGCAGCAGACGAGTTAGGCGTGGACGCAGCAGCAGACGAGTCAGGTGTGGACGCAGGTGCAGGCGGCGAAGCTTGGCGTGGTGCGGGCACAGGCGGCGAAGCTTGGCGTGGTGCGGCGAAGCTTGGCGTGGTGCGGGCACGGGCGGCGAAGCTTGGCGTGGTGCGGGCACGGGCGGCGAAGCTAGCCGGAGTGCAGGAACTGGAGCAGGTGCTAGCCGGGGTGCAGGAACTGGAGCAGGTGCTAGCCGGGGTGCAGGAACTGGAGCAGGTGCTAGCCGGGGTGCAGGAACTGGAGCAGGTGCTAGCCGAGGAGCAGGAACAGGTGCTAGCCGAGGAGCAGGAACAGGTGTCAGCCGAGGTGCAGGAACAGGTGTCAGCCGAGGTGCAGGAACTGGAGCAGGTGCTAGCCGAGGAGCAGGAACTGGAGGAGGTGCTAGCCGAGGAGCAGGAACTGGAGCAGGTGCTAGCCGAGGAGCAGGAATCGGAGCAGGTGCTAGCCGAGGAGCAGGAACTGGAGCAGGTGCTAGCCGAGGAGCAGGAACTGGAGCAGGTGCTAGCCGAGGAACAGGAACTGGAGCAGGTGCTAGCCGAGGAACAGGAACTGGAGCAGGTGCTAGCCGAGGAACAGGAACTGGAGCAGGTGCTAGCCGAGGAACAGGAACTGGAGCTGGTGGCGTTTGCAGGCCCACCGGAGATGATGGTGGCGTCTGCAAGCCCACCAGAGATGATAGTGGCGTCTGCAAGCCCACTGGAGATGATGGTTGCGTCTGCAAGCCCACCGGAGATGATGGTGGCGTCTGCAAGCCCACCGGGGATGAAGTTAGCCATGAGCATGGCGGAGGCGGTCTAGCTGGGGGTTGCGGCTTGACATGCCGACGGATTGGTGGTGGAGGACGAACTGGAGGTTGCGGCTTGGCAGGTCGAAAAACTGGTGGTGGCGGCCGGGATGGAGGTTGCTGCCTGGCTGGGCGCAGCTGAGCAGCCCCACCAGCACAGCTCCCGGCCCCAGCACCCCCCCCTCAAGGGGCGGATACCAGACGCGCTCCTTGCGGTCTGGAACAGTCTTTAAAGGGGAGTGGCGGGAGGTTAGGAGGGGGGCAGAATTCTCCCCTTTAAATAGTCCAAAATGTTCATCTCTCCTTCCAACAGGAGAGTGACGAGGAGACAGGGAAGACAAAGTCTGTGACGTGGGCGGGGCTATGGTCCATAGGGGCGGAGTCAGAGTCACTGGGGACGGAGGTGACTGAGGTTGACTAACTCTAGCTTTCAACAAAATGTCCTGATAATACTTTATTTTTGAAATAAAGTCTGTAGGAGGTGGCTGACAACGGCTGACAGAAGGCAAAAAAAAAATTCCTGATCAGTGACTTCCTCTGAAGACGCCGGCGGAATGATGTCATCGCCAAGCGCCGGTTCAATGACGTCATCAGAGTAAGAGTGCATTCTTTCGACCGCCCATGTAGTGAACTGTTTGGCAAAGTGATGAATTGGATTACCAAAGTTCGGCGGCGAGGAATACTGGTTTGATTGAGGAATGTTGCTGTCCGGAGGAGGAGTTTGGGGGAGCGACGCATTTTGGCGGCGGAACGAAGTCTTTTTGGCTGGCTTCCGTCCTCGCCGGCGCGTCTCCATCTCCTCGTCGTGGCTGGTCTGCGAAAGAACGTAAGCTGCCTTCGTTCTGTCACATGGGGGTCGCAGCTTGCTGCGGGGTTGTTCTTCCAACGCAAGAACGGCTCCGGGCGACAGCGTAAAGGTAGGAAGTGATTTATTTCTCAACAAAAAACAGAAAACAAGCAAAAGAAAAGTGTGCCGAACGCACGGGAAGCTAAGGCTAAACTTAGCACAGGCAAAAGACAGGGAACTCAAAAATTTACGTGACAATTTGCATGGAGCAAACACAACGAAGGCAGAATGAGTGACAAACAAAGGTAGGCTTAAATAGAGTCTCTGATGAGCCACAGGTGCACGTGCAAGGCAGGTGAAAATCAAGTAACCATGGTGACGAAACAAACTCACAGGTGCACGAGTAACAGCAAAAGGAGTCCTAAACTAACCAAACATAACCAAACAAAACATGATCCGGACCACGGATCATGACAAGAGCTTTAACTTGCACTTACAGATGTAGCGACCAACTGTATTTAGTGACAGTGGTTTTCTGAAGTGTTCCTGAGCCTATGTGGTGATATCCTTTAGAGATTGATGTCGCTTGTTGATCCAGTGCCGTCTGAGGGATCGAAGGTCACGGTCATTCAATGTTGGTTTCCGGCCATGTCGCTTACGTGGAGTGATTTCTCCAGATTCTCTGAACCTTTTGATGATATTATGGACCGTAGATGTTGAAATCCCTAAATTTCTTGCAATTGCACTTTGAGAAACGTTGTTATTAAACTGTTTGACTATTTGCTCACGCAGTTGTGGACAAAAGGGTGTACCTCGCCCCATCCTTTCTTGTGAAAGACTGAGCATTTTTTGGGAAGCTGTTTTTATACCCAATCATGGCACCCACCTGTTCCCAATTAGCCTGCAAACCTGTGGGATATTCCAAATAAGTGTTTGATGAGCATTCCTCAACTTTATCAGTATTTATTGCCACCTTTCCCAACTTCTTTGTCACGTGTTGCTGGCATCAAATTCTAAAGTTAATGATTATTTGCAAAAAAAAAAGAAAAGGTTTATCAGTTTGAACATCAAATATGTTGTCTTTGTAGCATATTCAACTGAATATGGGTTGAAAATCATTTGCAAATCATTGTATTCCGTTTATATTTACATCTAACAAAATTTCCCAACTCATATGGAAACAGGGTTTGTATATCGTGACATGGCCTAAACATATCCACATATATATGGTGTATCGTGACATGGCCTAAACATATCCACATATATATGGTGTATCGTGACATGGCCTAAACATATCCACATATAAAGGTGTATTGTGACATGGACTAAACATATCCACATATATATGGTGTATCCTGACATGGCCTAAACATATCCACATATATATGGTGTATCGTGACATAGCCTAAACATATCCACATATATATGGTGTATCGTGACATGGCCTAAACATATCCACATATATATGGTGTATCGTGACATGGCCTAAACATATCCACATATTAATAAAAAGCCATATCGCCCAGCCCTAGTTAGAATGTGATTTTTTTTTTTTTTTTAAATATATCCACCGTTGTGTCTTTTATAATGATTGTGAACGATAGAAAAAATTCCCCAAAAAAGTGCACTTCCCCTCTAAATTCCAAGGATTAGATTTAAGACTTGAAGTGTATGAGCATGAAGTGATGAAGCCTTCTTGGATGAATCTTCTAAGACAAAGTGAACAGTCCAGTTGTGATGGATTGAATGCCCTGAGAATAAAATGATATGTGCTTACTTGGACTGTGATGAAGCTGTGAGGACTCAGGTGCTTTGTCTTCATGCTCTTCAGTCTTCACAGAGACAACAGTCAGTGGAAACTTGCTGACATCATCCTCCTCCTGCCCTACAACACACTCTCCCTCCTCTTCCTCTTTCATGAGTGGATCCTCCTCTTCCTCTTTCATGTGGGTGGGCTGTGGATCCTCCTCTTCCTCTTTCATGTGAGGGGGCTGCTGGATGTCTGTTGGGTAAATGTAAATAAGATAAAGAGAGAAGAGAAATAGTTTAGGACTGACACTGTTAACACAATGACATTATTTGTGTTCTTCCGTGTGTTGGGTTAAAAGTGTGTAGCAAAATAACTAATAAAAACACGGGAAATACCTCCTTTTTTCCTAAAATCAATTCAAAAGTGGCACAGTGAGTACCAAAACAGACTTGGAAATAGGATAAGGGGCAATTTGAAAAGTTTTTATAACTACGAGGCAGCACTGATTGAGGCATTTTGAACTTCACTGGTGTAAATAGTGTAAATATTTTATTCTGTATACGGTCCATTACACCTACTCTTTATCTCTAAACTTAACCATAATCTTTTAATGACAAAGTCATTACCATAACTTCAATATCATGGAAATAAAAAAATAATAATTCCAAAATCACTTAAAAAAAACATTCATGGTAAGTATTTTGTCATCATGCAGAATACTTTTTTGTGGTCATTTTGTTGGCTGGACCAAAAGAAACTTTTACCAAAAACATGTTTTACTTTTGAGAGATTGATTGAGACTTGTATTAGTAGATTGCACAGTACAGTACATATTCCGTACAATTGACCACTAAATGGTAACACCCGTATAAGTTTTTCAACTTGTTTAAGTCGGGGTCCACTTAAATCAATTCATGGTAGTATGTGGTGTTTTATGGAGTATCTCCATCAAAAATTCCTCTTTAGGAATTGGAGACTATCTACAACACGCTGAAGGAAAGTCAGTCACCTTTATGTTCTTTTAATAAATCAAGTGTTGACTACTTTGGATATTGAAAATAAATGTTTACTTTCACTTATTGTTACATGTAAATCAGAATCAGGAAGTGAAATGATAACTAATTAGATGCGATTACAGTGTAAAATGTATTTGGTGAGTGTGTGAGTTTTGTGTAAACATGTTGATACAGGTTTACATCTTCTTGGGGACTGGAACACAGATATGTCCTGAAAGAATGCACCCATTTTTAAAACCTTCACTAAGCTGTGCCACCAACATTGTCTCACTTAGCTCATTAAGCAAACTACCAGGGTGAGTGAGTCCTTTTAAACCTTCATAGTCCTCGTTGTTACTTCTGACCAGTCTAAGATCAGCACAAGTGGAACTACTGTATGCAGCTTAAGTGATCATTCAATGATTTTCTGTACCCATATAGAACATAGAACTGAGGCTGACGACCACAAAACAAGCGAAGCAACAATCCTCAAGACCTAGACTAGCAGGGCTTTCAATGACAAACTGGCAAATTAAGACTCACCTGGTACTTGCAAGTACACAGGTTTTTGGGTCAATTCCTAACCTCAGAAAAGTAGATAACTTCACAGTCAAAGTGGGTGACAATATTATAACAAACAACAATGAGATTACCTATCTTGGCTGCATCGTAGAGACTAATCTCTCCAGTGAAAAAATGACTACCAAGGTAGTCAAAGAATCAACCGACAAATTATGTTCTTACTAGTGTTGTCCCAATACCAATATTTTGGTACCGGGACCTGTACCAAAATGTATTTCAATACTTTTCCGAACTTTTTGATACTTTTCTAAATAGAAAGGACCACAAAAAAGTGCCTTATTGGCTTTATTTTAACAAAAAATCTTAGGGTACATTAAACATATGTTTATTATTGCAATTTAGTCCTTAAATAAAATAGTGAACGGACTAGACAACTTGTCTTTTATTAGGAAGTTAACAAACAAAAGCTCCCAGTTTAGTCTGCTGACATATGCAGTAACATATTGTGTCATTTATATTATATTATTTTGTCAATATTATTAAATGGTAAATGGTAAATGGGTTGTACTTAAACCCCCACTGGGGTGAGTTTTTCCTTGCCCTTATGTGGGCTTTGTACCGAGGATGTCGTTGTGGCTTGTGCAGCCCTTTGAGACACTTGTGATTTAGGGCTATATAAATAAACATTGATTGATTGATTGATTGATTGTACTTTTATAGCGCTGTTCTACCTTTTTAAGGAACTCAAAGCGCTTTGACACTATTTCCACATTCACCCATTCACACACACATTCACACACTGATGGCGGGAGCTCTCATGCACGGTGCTAACCAGGACCCATCAGGAGCAAGGGTGAAGTGTCTTGCTCAAGGACACAATGGACGTGACTAGAATGGTAGAAGGTGGGGATTGAACCAGTAAACCTCAGAATGCTGGCACGGCCACTCTCACAACTTCGCCACGCCGTCCCCTGTTATTAAGGACAAGTGGTCGAAAATTGATTATTAATCTACTTGTTCATTTACTGTTAATATCTGCTTATTTTCTGTTTCAACATGTTCTATCTACACTTCTGTTAAAATGTAATAATCACTTATTCTTCTGTTGTTTGATACTTAACATTAGTTTTGGATGATACCACAAATTTGGGTATCAATCTGATACCAAGTAGTTACAGGATCATACATTGGTCATATTCAAAGTCCTCATGTGTCCAGGAACATATTTACTGACTTTATAAACATAATATTTTTTTTTTAAACGAAAGAAGATGGTGTAATGCCAAAAAATATAGATGTAATCATAGAAGTAGTACTTTTTAGAGGCGGTATAGTACCGAATATGATTAATTAGTATTGTGATACTATACGAATGCTGGTATACCGTACAACCCTAGTTCTTACATAGTAGGATCACCCCGCTGGTGGGTAGAAATACACTTAAGACTCTAACACAAGCACTCATTTAACCCCACTTTGACTACAGAGTTCATGTTTGGTACCGTGACGCCTTAAAAGCCCTGAAAAACAAACTCCAGACAGCCCAAAACAAAATGATTGGGCTTCTACTCAACCGTCCATCTCGGGCTCACCTTTTCGCCAACCATTTCCTTAAAGTGGGGAGGCTCTTGGTAGGTGACAGAGTACATCTTCTTGCAGTTGGTCTGGTGTACAAGATACACCACAGCACTAAAATACCCATGTACCTGTCTAGATACTTCAAAATATATTGACCATTATAACACCAGAGGTAGTTGTACAAGTCACATTCAACCCAGATCTCACTCCAAAAAAGGTTCTAATTAGTTTGCCTGCTATACCACCAACATGTGGAAGTCCCTATCAATAGCCATAAAGGAGTGTAAATCCCTTACTTCCTTCAAAGCAGCTTTGACAAGACATTACAGGTTGTTGTTACTCGTAACTGGGAATATACAAAGCCTTTTGCTGCAATTTTCTTGCAGTATTGTTTTCTTTTTGCTACTTTCTACATACTTTGTGTTCTATCTGTGTGAGTGAACAAATATTTCAACTGAAACCATCTCAGGCTTTCTTGTAGCAGTGAATGTGTACCGTGATGAAAGTGTAGCCTTTCCTATGCAAACTTCTCATAACTCCTTCAATCAATCAATCACACATTGTTACAAACTGAGAGGAACATCAACCTCAAACTGTCTCGTTTTCATGAAGAATCTAAATGAAAGCATTGCATCATCCCCACAAGACATATCATCTATTGAAGAAAAGTGTTAATAATGAAATATAAAGTTAGTAAAGATGTGAGAGTAAGAAGTAAACAAAGCTGTTGTGTGTAACACAACTTGATGTTTCTTGAAAACAGCGTCCAGTAGTTGACTGTTCTCTTTCGTTCTAGAAAGTTCCGCCTGGTAATCTGCTATCGTTCTTTCGCACATTTTCACACAAACACAACACTTTACACTCACATGTTCACACAATCACAACACTTTACACTCACATGTTCACACAATCACAACACTTTACACTCACATGTTCACACAATCACAACACTTTACACTCACATTTTCACACAATCACAACACTTTACACTCACATTTGATCTCTACTTAGCGATGTGTTGATAACAACCGCGTCTCTTTGTTAGCAGCTAGCAAGCTAAGCTAGCTAAACTTGCTAGCGCGATAAGGTTCTCGCTCACCGAGACGGGTTTTTTCCTGAATTACAGACTCAAAGATGTACTTTATACGACATACATTTTTACAAACTGAAGAACAAATAATAGGACTGACTTATTAGCGTCCTTCTGGCTTCTTTCTGCGTCAATGTGCTTTCACAACAGTTGGCACGCTTGACGTTACAAGACGGTTCTGCTCTCGTCTATGACTGCTCTGCTCTCGCGAGATGTGTCATGCGCAGAAGACTCAAAGCTTTGTAGTAAATTAGGAGCGTGATCACTTTTTGATTTTCTACATTTATTTTGCATTATTGACTTTGTTAAAACTGTTGTTTGTAATAAAATGATTAATTGTATTATTTTGTTGTAATTGTTTCAAGAACTAAAATGATGTATTGTTGTATTATTCACCAATAAGTCAATACATTTTGGTCCTGTGTTTTATTCTGATGATAATGAAAAATGAGGTAAAAGGCAAAGTGAAAGTGAAACTAAGCTACTACTTCTCGCCTACACGTCAATTTATTGTGCGGTAGCCAAAAGTCACCAGTAGATGGCAGTGCAGTATTGTAAAGTCCTACATATAGTACCATTTAAATGTTGCTGGTCATATTAATAAAATGCAAAATCATTTATTTTTGACGAAATACCTCTAGTAGTGATACAAATGTGCTCTGGCAAAATAATCTTATTTCCTTTGTTTGGCTTGAAAGAAGCTATGAAAATAAACATGACAAAAAATGAGTAGTTCTCAAGAAGAAAAAGAGGATGTAGATGATGTGAAAGGCCCAAATCCTCTGTTTAGGAATAATACGAATAATAATAATCAATGTTATTTATAAGGTGCCTTTCTAGAGACGATACAAACATTACAACATTGAACAATATAAAACAGAAAATGTCAGTTTAGACAAGAAACTAGAAATAGCTGAAATGAAAGTGAATAAGCATTCTGGAATAAGTGTGTTCTTTATTTGAAAAGGCTAAATGAGTCCATATTGTGGAAGTCTTGCTGTTCCTAAAATATGGAGGGTCAAATTGGACAAAATTAAACAATTGATTGATTGAAATAAATACATCTTTAAATAATTACTTAAAAATGTGATAATTCATTACAAATGGAATTAAATACATAAATGTATTTTATCTTTCAAACTCAGCCATCAAAGTCAGTGGGCGGGTCCTAACATCTGATTGGTTCCAATGACCAGAGAGAATAGCGGTTGATATCTTTGTCCGAAAGTGAGGAAATTGTTACATCTTTGTAACTGTTTTGGACTTAAGTTTGCTTGTTATCTGTATGTGGTATATAAGTTCCTGTCCTGTGCCCATATTTGGTATTTTTCACTTCCTTGTGCTGTTCACAGGCTTCCACACCAGCTGCCTGATATGCAACCGGGACACACCTGTACCATGTTGCCAATCAGTCTCTTATTTCAGTCCAGATTTAACCAGACAGCTTCGGATCATTGCTTCGCGTACGTGTGATGTTTCCGGTACAAAATGAGTTCCGTCTCTTGCGCATTTACTTCTGCACTCGCCTTCTTTTGTTTTCCCCCACTCCTTTTGTGGTTGAGTTTTCTGTTCTTTTCTTCCCTTCATGTGAGTGCACCTTTTGTTTGTATTAAATAATATTATTTTACTCAGCGTCTGCCTCCCGTCTCTGCATCCTTGGGGTCTCGTCACTAAGCTGCATTCCAGCTCCTGACAGAAATAACTGTATTAAATTCCTCTACTTTATTTGCTACATGCTGTGGGTCAGCATAGGTCTTACTTGCACATGTTCCACATCTACCAGCAACTCCCCAAAAAGTATTAAAAAGTATGTCCTTCTAAGACGTCATGTTTTCAAATACTTTTAAAGTTCCAAAGATATGAAGATATGACGGGGTGAGGTTGTGGATATTCAAGAAATACACGACGCACTTACCCGTGTAACAAATGATCCAAGGAGGGGAACCTTAAACGATGGGTTAGTGTGGCTGACACTGGGCTTAAGCTGAATAATTGTTTGTTTAAGGAGTTATCTGGCTTAATGTAGACAGGGCCTGACTTTGCCTGTGACCTTTGCTGAATTAATTTTGTCAAATCTTTTAAGGAAGTCCTGGTCTCTATACATCATATGTATATATATATACAAATATATACATATATATATATATGTATATATATATATATAAATACATCCATTTTCTACCGCTTGTCCCTTTATATATGTGTGTATATATATATATATATATATATATATATATATATATATGCAGGGCTCAAATTTAACCACGGCAACCGCGGCATTTTCCGTGACCACCCTTGTGACTTGCCGTAATGCCCGAAAAAATTGACCGGCATTTAAGGCAAGAACATGCCGTGACCGCCCTTGACTTTTTACTTGTTAATGGACTATGGATGTAACAATAAACGGTATAATGATACATCCATCCATCCATCCATTTTCTACCGCTTATTCCCTTCGGGGTCGCGGGGGGCGCTGGAGCCTATCTCAGCTACAATCGGGCGGAAGGCGGGGTACACCCTGGACAAGTCGCCACCTCATCGCAGGGCTAAAATGATACACAGCGGTGAAATTCCAGATGTTTAGTAACACGTTTACATTTTTAATGACCGAATAACCGTCATTTATCAATGCATTTTACGCAACTGCTTACTTCCTGAATACTGAAGCGCCGCAGCGTCTGCTCATGCTCACTAGAGTCGTACGGCTCGGGAGACATGGCGGTGACTTCATGCACTTTCATTTTGAACCTGAAGCTGGCTAGCCTCCTTTAAGGTAACACTTTTCTTAACCTTAAAAAGTTACAATTGGAGGCCTGTATATGTGTGTATACCAATAGTAACAAGCTAGTTATTGATTTTTAGTTTTACTTTAAGCAAGTTGCAAACAAGACACTTAAATGTTTGCGGTCATTGTGATTATATTATACATTAAAATGTCATTTTCTTGTTATTAGTCAATATAAAGTTAGTAAAGATGTGAGAGTAAGAAGTCAACAAACCTGTTCTGTGTAACACAACTTGATGTTTCTTGAAAACAGCGTCCAATAGTAGATTGTTCTGCTCCTTTGTTCTAGAAAGTTCCGCCTCGTATTCTGCTATCGTTCTTTCTAACACTACAAATATTTCTTCAACGGCAGAAGTTAGTCGCTGATCCACCAACGCTCTCAACATGTGTAATGTAGACATTTTCACACAATCACAACACTTTACTCTCACACTTGATCTCTACTTAGCGATGTGTTGATAACTTCTGTTAGCAGCTAACAAGCTAAGCTAACTAGCGAGCTAAGCTAACTAGCGAGCTAAGCTAACTAACAATAAACGAGCACGAGAAGCGGCACAGTGCTTCTAGCACATCGAGACCATTTTATCCTTGAATAAAGAATCAAAGATGTATTTTATAGGACGTAAATATTTCAAACTGGAGAACAAATAATAAGACTGACTTATTAGCGTCCTTCTCACGTCTTTCTCCGTCGATGTGCTTTCACGACAGTTCGCACACTTGACGTTACAAGACGGACCACTCTGCTCTCGCGAGATGTGTCATGCGCAGGAGAGCCAAAGAAACGATGCGTCATCAAGGCCACTTAAAAAAAAAAAAAATAAAAATAATAATAAAAAAAATATATATATATATATATATATATATATATATATATATATATATATATATATATATATATATATATATATATATTTTTTTTTTTTTTAATTCTTGTGCGGCCCGGTACCGGTACCAATATATATATATATATATATATATATATATATATATATATATATATATATATATATATTGTTAATTAAATCAACATAAAAAACACTTACAATTAGTACACTTACCCAAAAAACCTCCCTCCCCCATTCACACTCATTCACACTCATTCACACAAGTTAATTTAAAGTAGCAATGATCGTCACACACACACTAGGTGTGGTGAAATGTGTCCTCTGCATTTGACCCATCCTTTTGTTCACCACCTGGGAGGTGAGGGGAGCAGTGGGCAGCGGTGATTTACCCCCCAATTCCATCCCTTGATGCTGAGTGCCAAGCAGGGAGGTAATGGCTCCCATTTTTATAGTCTTTGTTATGACTCGGCCAGGGTTTGAACTCGCAACCTACCCATCTCAGGGCGGACACTCTAACCACTTGGCCACTGAGTAAAAGGGTTGTTTCTTTCTGTTATTAATATTCTGGTTCCTACATTATATATCAATATATATCAATACAGTCTGCAGGGATACAGTCCGTAAGCACACATGATTGTATTTTTTTATGACAAAAAATAAATTAATTAATTAATAATAATAATAATAACCCCTTGTTCAACAGTCTCCCTTCTCATATTTTAGCCTTCACACATTTTCAATGTCTGGACTACAGGCAGGCCAGTCTAGTACCCACACTCTTTTACTATGAAACCACGCTGTTGTAAAACGTGGCTTGGCATTGTCTTGCTGAAATAAGCAGGGGCGTTCATGATAAAGTTGCTTGGGTGGCAACATGTGTTGCTTCAAAACCTGTATGTACCTTACAGCATTAATGACGCCTTCACAGATGTTTAAGTTACCTATGTCTTGGGCCCTAATACACCCCCATACCATCACACATGCTGCCTTTTACACTTTCACCCTAGAACAATCCGGATGGTTCTTTTCCTCTTTGGTCCGGAGGACACGACGTCCACAGTTTCCAAAAATAATTTGAAATGTGGACTCGTCAGACCACAGAACACTTTTCCACTTTGCATCAGTCCATCTTAGATGAGCTCAGGCCCAGCGAAGCCGGTGGCGTTTCTGGGTGTTGTTGATAAATGGCTTTCGCTTTGCATAGTAGAGTTTTAACTTGCACTTACAGATGTAGCAACCAACTGTAGTTACTGACAGTGGGTTTCTGAAGTGTTCCTGAGCCCATGTGGTGATATCCATTACACACTGATGTGGCTTTTTGATGCAGTACCGCCTGAGGGATCCAAGGTGCGTAATATCATGGCTTACGTGCAGTGATTTCTCCAGATTCTCTGAACCTTTTGATGATATGGGGACGGCGTGGCGAAGTTGGGAGAGTGGCCGTGCCAGCAATCTGAGGGTTACTGGTTCAATCCCCACCTTCTACCATCCTCGTCACGTCCGTTGTGTCCTTGAGCAAGACACTTCACCCTTGCTCCTAATGGGCCTGGTTAGCGCCGTGCATGGCAGCTCCCGCCATCAGTGTGTGTTTGTGTGTGTGAATGGGTGAATGTGGAAATATTGTCAAAGCGCTTTGAGTTCCTTAAAAAAAGGTAGAAAAGCGCTATACAAGTACAACCCATTTACTATTTACCATATTACGGAGCGTAGATGGTGAAATCCCTAAATTCCTTGCAATAGCCGCTTGAGAAATGTTGTTCTTAAACAATTTGCACAGGTCCGGTGGCCATGGATGAAGTGCTGGCTGTCCAGAGTCGGGACCCGGGGTGGACCGCTCGCCTGTGCATCGGCAGGGAACATCTCTGCGCTGCTGACCCGTCTCCGCTCGGGATGGTGTCCTGCTGGCCCCACTATGGACTGGACTCTTACTATTATGTTGGATCCACTATGGACTGGACTCTCACAATATTATGTCAGACCCACTCGACATCCATTGCTTTCGGTCTCCCCTAGAGGGGGGGGGGTTACCCACATATGCGGTCCTCTCCAAGGTTTCTCATAGTCATTCACATCGACGTCCCACTGGGGTGAGTTTTTCCTTGCCCGTATGTGGGCTTTGTACCGAGGATGTCGTTGTGGCTTGTGCAGCCCTTTGAGACACTTGTGATTTAGGGCTATATAAATAAAGATTGATTGATTGATTGATTGATTTGTTGACAAAGTGGTGACCCTCGCCCCGTCCTTGTTTGTGAATGACTGAGCATTTCATGGAAGCTGCTTTTATACCCAATCATGGCACCCACCTGTTCCCAATTAGCCTGTTCACCTGTGGGATGTTCCAAATAAGTGTTTGATGAGCATTCCACAACATTATCACTCTTTTTTGCCACTTGTGCCAGCTTTTTTGAAACATGTTGCAGGCATCAAATTCCAAATGAGCTAATATTTGCAAAAAATAATGTTTTCCAGTTTGAACGTTAAATATCTTGTCTTTGCAGTCTATTCAATTGAATATAAGTTGAAAAAGATTTGTTGTATTCTCTTTTTATTTACCATTTACACAACGTGACAACTTCCCTGCTTTTGGCTTTTGTATATATATATATATATATATATATATATATATATATATATATATATATATATATATATATATATATATATATATACATATACACACAATATATAGCATATATAGCATATTTAAGTCCAGTTAATAACTCTTACACAGCAGAAATGTGACAGAAGTCATGTGGTCTAGTGGTTAGAGTGTCCGCCCTGAGGCTGGAAGGTTGTGAGTTCAAACCCCGGCCGAGTTATACCAAAAACTCTAAAAATGGGAGCCATTTCCTCCCTGCTTGGCACTCAGCATCAAGGGTTGGAATTGGGGGTTAGATCACCAAAAATGATTCCCGGGTGCGGCACCGCTGCTGCTCACTGCTCCCCTCACCTCCCAGGGGGTGAACAAGGGGATGGGTCGAATGCAGAGGACAAATTTCACTACACCGAGTGTGTGTGTGTGTGTGACTATCATTGGTACTTTAACTTTAACTTTACTGAGCCAAAAGTTGCGTTATTACAAGCGAGCGTCATTATTCGGGGTTGCAGGACATGGAGGAGGTCAGGTCAAAAGATGAGGCACTCCTCCCTTGGAGAAGCCAAACCATCAGTTTTATATTCCTACCCCCTGTCTGCGTGTGTGTGCTGGGTCAGGAGTGTACATCCTGACCATAAAAGGGGGCTTTGTGTGTAAGTGGCTGAAAAACAACAGATGTATGTTAGATGTTTACATCCAGCTAAACATTTAGTCCAGGGGTGTCAAAGTCATTTTAGATGGGGGCCACATGGAGAAAAATCTACTCCCAAGTAGGCCGGACTGGTACAATCACGGCATGATAACTTCAAAATAAAGACAACTTCAGATTGTTTTCTTTGTTTAAAAATAGAACAAGCACATTCTGAAAATGTACAAATCATAATGTTGTTGTTTTTTTACACTTAAATGTTGCTGTTAATAGTATTTTACCTTTATTTGTCCTTATTTATACTTTCTGAATAAATGATGTGATAATGTTCATCAGTCAACTCATTGGTGTTCATTTTCAATCTATATCTAAAAAAGTAACATCAAAAATCAATTTACATGATGTTATTTATATACTTTGCTCATTTTCTTTGATTTTTTATTTTTTTTTACCTGTGTAGCATCATCTACAAAGATACAAATATTTGCTATTGTGACATCTAGTGGACATATTTGCATACCAAGGTCCAACTTTGTTGCCTCTTCTTCTGCCAGAACTAATCCAATCCACACACAAATGTCAGTACTAAAGGGCCCTATGTTATTATGTGCCCAGAGTGAAATAGCTACTAGTTAACCTGGTGCTTTGCTTTCTCCAACATGAATATAAACATTCACCATATGCAAAACACAATACCAGTTCATTCATTCACTTCAACACAGACATGTTTTATCGAGGGACGTAACTTTCACACTGCCTTATGTGACGTAGTGAGTGTCATCCGAGGCCAGAAAGGGGCAGAAAGAGTATAGAGAGAGTATAGCCAACAGGGTTTTGCAGTTGGTGTCCAACATGGCACCCTGTAGTCACGTGAAGGGTTTTTAACCAATCATTTGGGAGACTGCCTGGCCATACTCTCTCTAATTGGTCAAATCCTCTCAGGTGACTACAGGGCACCTTGTTAGACACCGACTCTGAACCCGGGTTGGCCAAACTCTCTCTCTACACGACTCTGGAAAGGAGCACACATCAGTGACCTCTAGAGGACGATGCCAGTAAATACACAACATTGTTACTATGTTTTTTTGATTGATTGATTGAGACTTTTATTAGTAGGTTGCACAGTGAAGTACATATCCCGTACAATTGACCACTAAATGGTAACACCCAAATAAGTTTTTCAACTTGTTTAAGTCGGGGTGCACTTAAATTGATTCATGATACAGATGTATACTATCAGATATATACTATCATCATAATACAGTCGTCACACAAGATAATCACATTGAATTATTTACATTATTTACAATCCGGGGAGTGGAGGGGGGGGGGGGGGGGGGGGGGGGGGGTTAGGTTTGGTTGTTATCATCAGTCATCAACAATTGAGAACAGAGAAATGGATATTGAAACAGTGTAGGTCTGAGTTGGTAGGATATGGAGAGAGAGAGAGAGAGAGAGAGAGAGAGAGAGAGAGAGAGAGAGAGAGAGAGAGAGAGAGAGAGAGAGATCAGAAGGCATAAGAAAAAGTATCTGCATTTGATTGTTTACATTTGATTATTAACAATCCGGTGAGGGTGTTAGTTTAGGGTTGAAGTTGCCTGGAGGTGAACTTTTAGTGCGGTTTTGAAGGAGGATAGAAATGCCCTTTCTTTTATACCTGTTGGGAGTGCATTCCACATTGATGTGGCATAGAAAGAGAATGAGTTAAGACCTTTGTTAGTTCGGAATCTGGGTTTAATGTGGTTAGTGGAGCTCCCCCTGGTGTTGTGGTTATGGCGGTCATTTACGTTAAGGAAGTAGTTTGACATATACTTCGGTATCAGGGAGGTGTAGCAGATTTTATAGACTCACTGTTTTACATTGTTGTGTTCATATATGTTTATATTGTTCACAAAATGATAGTCAAAATCATTTAATGATCTTGAAAACTTTCCCTGTATTTACTGGTTGGTGTGATCAATACCAACATGTACAGTAACGCCCACAAACACTTGCACTTTGTCAGCAAAGTTCTTGTGACAAAGAAAAGAAAAGAAGAATGTTGCTGAGCTAATGCCCCGCCTATCCTCCTCCGAGCCACTAACCACTTCATCTGGGACACAAAGGACAAGACAAAACTTCAACACAAAATGTATGCATCCTTTCCAACGGCCACTGGGGGGTAGTAGAGGTAGCTATTCCAGCAAGGTTTTACAAAATGTTTTACAAGGTCTTACTCAAATTGTCTACCTGGTCTGTGTGACTACACTCTGGCAACCCATGTTGTCTGTTATAGTCCTCAAACATACATGTTGCTACTGTAAAGGCACGCTGGAAAAGGTTGACATAGCGTGTAAAGTAGTCCCTAACCACAAGTACACACCTGTTGTCCTGAGATGTAACAGGTAACTCAGTAATATTCATAGCGGCAGGTCCTATCATGTTGAAATGTACCATCTTTATCTTTCATGATGGTCACTGCGGTTAAGTGGTTTGGATCAAGCATCCAGTCAATGTTTGGCTTTACCGTGTCTAATTTCACATTTCACTTTCCTTTTCTTGGATGCTTTGCCACCAGAAGATTCAGCCTCACACTTTTCCCTCCTCCCACTTTTAGTACTTTGGCCACAGGGAGTCAATCACATGAATTGTTTCAGCTTTAGTTTTTACTTCCTGATCCAACCCTGGCTTGGAATCTAACCCTGGCTTGGAATCTAACCCATGCAAGGCAGAACTGCCAAATGTGACTGACTATCCCAAACAGAAATAAAACTATAAAATGGGTGAAGTCAGCACAAAGCGTCAGATGGACAGAACAAGTGTGCCAAGAGCCAAAGTCAAAGTTTTCTTCTGCTTGGAGACGGCACCATATGTAACATTAACATACACACCTTGATGACTTACCCACTAGATTTCTAAAGTCTGTGCTGAGCAGTTTGTCCTTCATCTAGTTAACGTCTCACTTCAGACTGGAACATTTCTAAAGGCCTTAAAGGCCTACTGAAACCCACTACTACCGACCACGCAGTCTGGTAGTTTATAGATCAATGATGAAATCTTAACATTGCAACACATGCCAATACGGCCGGGTTAACTTATAAAGTGCAATTTTAAATTTCCCGCGAAATATCCTGCTGAAAACGTCTCGGTATGATGACGTCTGCACGTGACGTCACGGATTGTAGCAGACATTTTGGAACAGCACGGCGGCCAGCTTCAGTCGTCTGTTTTCATCGCAAAATTTCACAGTATTCTGGACATCTGTGTTGGTGAATCTTTTGCAATTTGTTCAATTATAATTGGAGACTGCAAATAAGAAAGCTGTTGGTGGGAAGCGGTGTGTTGCCGCCGGATGCAGCAACACAAGCACAACCGGGGTTTCATTGTTTACATTCCCGAAAAATGGCGGTCAAGCTTTACTATGGAACAGAGAAGTCAAGCGAACACGGTTGGATTGGACCACACACACAAAGTACAGTGTATTATGCAGCGATCATTTCGAAAGATCGTGTTTCGAAGAGGGTCCCTTGCGAAGGGCAGAGATGGGCATCGCCACCACCCGTCGACTGGTGCTGAAGAAAGGTGCGGGGCCAACTATTTTCAACAGACCACGGCCAGGCATCAGTGGCAGTGTCACTGTTAGTGCTCCCAGTGCAAGTTCGACACGTTCAGACCACCCCACCCCCTCCACAAGTGGACAGACTGTGCACATGAGGTCTGCATTTGCCAAAAGGGAAAGGAAGAGGGTAAGGATCTTGATTTCCAGTTTCCTTAGTCATACTAACACATATAGTCATAGACTACTCCAGTGGTTCTCAACCTTTTTCCAGTGATGTACCCCCTGTGAACATTTTTTTAATTCAAGTACCCCCTAATCAGAGCAAAGCATTTTTGGTTGAAAAAAAGAGATAAAGAAGTAAAATACAGCACTATGTCATCAGTTTCTGATTAATTAAATTGTATAACAGTGCAAAATATTGCTTATTTGTAGTGGTCTTTCTTGAACTATTTGGGGGAAAAAAACCCAAAAAAAACTAAAAACTTGTTGTAAAATAAACAAGTGATTCAATTATAAATAAAGATTTCTACACATAGAAGTAATCATCAACTTAAAGTGCCCTCTCTGGGGATTGTAATAAAGATCCATCTGGATTCATGAACTTAATTCTAAACATTTATTTTGTTGAAGTATTATTCAATAAATTTATTTATAAAGGATTTTTGAATTGTTGATATTTTTAGAACATTTAAAAAAAATCTCACGCACCCCTTGGCATACCTTCAAGTATCCCCAGGGGTACGCGTACCCCCATTTGAGAACCACTGGACTACTCCATGAAAAATGAAATAAATTAACAATAAAATAGTCTACATATAATTATTGCTTCAAGTTCTAGTCAAGTTATTCTGCAGTATAAAGTATCATACATTTACTGACATTACCGGTACTGTCAATAGTGTCAATACTGTCAATAGACTACAATAGACAATAATATAAAGTATTGTACATTTGTACATTTACAGACAATAGATCAGATCATGGCCAGTACGACTACGGCATCAGTGGCGGATGCGGTGAATGAACCAATGGCAATGGCACTAGATTTGCCTGATGAGGAGGGCGATCAAGATCAGGTTTGATTTGTTTTCCAAATCAATGTTCAAATGGATTACAGTTCAAGCCCAATAGAGAAAGTATTCATCATTTATGTAAATGAGGTATCCATATTACATGTAGCTATTTCTCCATTTCCAGGGAAATACAAGAGAACAAGGATGCCAGACGGATTGGGTACCGATTGGGACAGCACCAACGGCAATGACTAGTAGCAAGAGCACCCAAACAGGGAAAATGCATCATAGATCAAAGGGTATGTCTATTTCGGTGATGAACATGATTCTGCACATCACAATACACATTGCACAGCTGCCTGTGCAGAGTAGACAGATAAATTAGGTGATTCAAAGACAATAATTAGTATGTGATCCTAGTTTAATTTTAACAGATTAAATAAAACAACTTGTGTTTTATTTTATTGTTAGGACACCAGGTGACCCCAGAGATCTAGGAGAGGGTTAGAGCTCAGCCAGCCAGGGTTAGTGAAGTCCCATCGTTAAGTGTAGCAGCTCCATCTGACAGCCCCGAGATGCAGCCCAACATAGCAACTCCAGGTGCATCTGGAATGCAAGCCAAGCTACGACCACCTCCTGCATTGTTTGATGAAGGACCAGCATCAAGTCCCGCTGCGCCTTTTGTTAGTGGTTCTTCCGATGACAGCTATGTGCCGAGTGAGTCATCGACATCGGATCCGTGTCAATCTGACGGGTCGCCAGATCCCACATGTACTCCCAAGATGTGGGAAGAGGGCTGCCACAAGGAACCGAAGTACATCATCTTTGAGTCGTGCCTCCAGAGTCTCATCAAGTGGTGTCACTGTCCAGCCTGTGGCAGCCAGGACATAAGCCCTTCTTGGGATTCGACCGGTACACAGCTGACCATGACTATACAATGTGCATCATGTGACCAGAGGAGTAAGTGGAGCAGCCAGCCAAACATTGGCCCTTATGCCGCGGGCAACATCCTGCTATCTGCTGGCATCCTCTTCGCTGGCGCATCTTCTGGCAAGGTGTTGCAAGTGCTGAACAGCATCGAAGTGGTCACGTATGTGAAGAGAACATTTTTCAACCACCAGGAGCTCATCCTGCAGCCAGCCATCAAAAAGGTGTGGGAGGAACAGCAACGGACGCACCTCACCATGCTGCAGGTGGAAGGCTGACCTCTCGTCCTTGGTGGTGATTGGCGAGCAGACAGTCCAGGACACAGCGCCAAGTTCGGTACCTACACCACAATGGAGCTTGAGGCCAATGTGGTTCTCGACCTTCAGGTTGTACAGGTACGACCATATAATCTCACTAAACACTAGTAACATAATAAGCAGATAAGGGATTTTCCAGAATTATCCTAGTAAATTTGTCTAATAACATTAACCATTTCAATGTATACTAAGCCTATTTTTCTTTTTTTTTCTGTGCTCATTCCTTTTCTGTTATATATATTTCAGAGCAACGAATGTCATGGCAGCTACCATATGGAGATGGAAGGACTGAAGAGGATGGTGGAGCTGCTGATCAGCTGTGACCTGGATGTCAGGGTGCTGGTGACAGACAGACACAGACAGATCGCTAAATGGATTTGCGAAAACATGCCCAATACACGGCACTGCTATGACATCGGGCATGTTACAAAATGTTAGTTGAATTATTTGTATGCATGACAAGTTGTGAAGTAGTGTGTACATATTAGTGATCAGATGAATGCGATATTGTATTTAATCCACAAATTTCTGCTTTTTTCTGTTTATAGCCATCGGGAAGAAACTGAAGGCCATCGACAAGCTCAAGGACTGTGAAGACCTGAAGCCCTGGGTGCTAAGTATAATCAACCACCTCTACTGGGCAGCAGTGTCTACACCGCCTGGAAAGGGGGAACTTCTGGTTGCCAAGTGGAAGTCTGTGGAGCGACACATTCAGAACATCCACAAGGACCATGGCGACCTCTTCCCAATTTGTGCTCATGGACAACTGCACGGTACAAGGCTGCAAAAGAAATGTCTCAAACTAAGTGAGTAGGCAAATAGGTTGCCCGAAAGCAGTGAGGGACTAGCAGTATTTTCCTGCACATCTTTTGAAAGTCAAAAAATTCAGATAAACTTGTAAGTAAATAACCAGTTTAAGTTGACTGGAACATTTTTGTAGAAACATTGTTCTATTTTAAATGTATGTTTAGGTTCACGCTCAGCAGTGAAACTGGAGGAGATGGTCAACAACAAGTCCCTGCTGAAAGATACAGTATCGCCATGCTGTCGGGTGAACACCAGACTTCCAAGGTGGAGGCGTTCCATAGCCTTATCATACAGGTGAGAATTAGGCTGATCGCCAGTAGGTGGCGTCGGTGGTTACCACCTGCCACTAGGACTTTGGGGGCCAGGGAGCAAAATACTAGAGCATACTAAATGTAGCCTTGATACAGTCAGTGTAAGCAAGAGAATGTTAGAGGTCCAACATAGTGGCTAGTAGAGATGCGCGTTTTGCGGACACAACCGCGGAGTCCGCGGATTATCTGCGGGTCGGGCGGTTGAAATAAAAAAAAAAAAAGATTTTATCCGTGGGTCGGGTCGGGCGGTTGAAATTTAAAAAAATTAGATTTTAAATAGATTCAGGCGGGTGGTAGTTAAACCAATTTGGAAATATATATACATAGTTAAATGTTGTTACCCACATACAAAAAACGAGCAGGCACCTGCAGCATATGCCACAACAGAAGAAGAAAAAAAAAAGAGATGGCAACGCCGGCAGCAAACGTGGTACGCGACAAACTAAAAAAGGGAATACTAAAGACCAGGGGAAAAAAAGGCCAGAAAAGTTCAGCGTGGACTCGTTTTTATGAGGTTGTAAATCAGGATGATAGTAATGCTGGCTACGTGATTTGCAAGAGCTGCGACGCTGTTTATGTCTACGACAGTCACAAAACCGGGACATCTAACATGGTGCATCACATTTGTGCAAAACCCCGAATCTCCACAAACACCCTGAGCATGAGCAGTTTCGTCCGCCGTGATCCCAGAAGAGTGCCACAGGATGTTAAAACAAGATAGAACGCAGCTGCCTGCAGCAGTTTGAGTGGCGCGAACGCGCTTGGAGGTGCGCTCAGCGCGGCTCCCAGATGATTGCGCACTAGTGTGCGTCTGGGCCGTGACAGCGTGGCACGCATTGAATGTCTCTGCTGCATTGGATCAGTCTCCTTTCTTTAACAGGCAAAAGCTTTATAACCTCACTAATGCCTTGCATCGTCTATATTAGATATATAACAACGGGCGGGTGCGGTTTTGATTAAATGTTAGTTCGGGTGGATGCGGATGGTTGACGACTTTTGTGATGCGGTTGCGGATGAAATAATTGCCTATCCGCGCATCTCTAGTGGCTAGGCATCTTGGTGAGAAAGATTGCAAACAATTCTGGCGTGGTGTTAAAATTAAAAACAAAAAGGCTTCATTATTGCAGGAGATCAAGCTTTAATAGCTGACTATAAACAGTTTAATACACAAACATTTGTATTCAAATTTACAAACAATTTATACATTTACACACACATTGTATGGACGCATGACTGAATAAAGTGTCTTTTATCTTATACAGTTCGCACCAAAAATGTATGTCTTCTCATACATCGGAATGCTGTGCAGGTATGTTTCCACACTAATCTCAGTGTCACTAGTGTGTGCCATACTTTAGTACTAATTATTACATTATTCTGTTACCACACCTAGGAACCTGCTTGCTGGGCTGCACTGGAATGAAAACTCCAGCCGCCCTATAGCCACTACACAAGCGGGTGCTGAGCGCTATGCAGTACGCTACCCGAAGTATAAAGCAGGGGGCCATGTGGTCAAGAAAATCGTGACAGAGCCAACATACCGTAAGTGTAGAGGACACAAAACATGTACACTTACACTTTGTATCATGATAATAATATTGTCAGGTTTCACTCTCCATGAGTATATTATGTTGTGAGCAGGAACATGTACAATTGTATTTTGCAAGCTACGTAGATGACTTGATCAGGGAGTTTGTTGCTGGCTGCAGACAGACCCCTGACGAGAGAACACCAGTCAGCGTCACTGTGGATGTGCCTCCCTTCCTCTGCGATGAACTGGAGAAGCCAGACAAGAAGGAAGCCATCGCCAAGCACAGGAGTCGCTTCGGTAAGTGTTAAATGCCCTCCCGGTAACAGTTAGAGATGCTACCTCAGGAGAAGCATTTAAGTCCCATCTTAAAACTAATTTGTATACTGTAGCTTTTAAATAGCCCCCCTTTTTAGACCAGTTGATCTGCCGTTTCTTTTCTTTTCTCCTCTGCCCCCCCACGCACTCTCCCCCTTGTGCAGTGGTTATTCCGGTGACCATGGATGAAGTGCTGGCTGTCCAGAGTTGGGACCCGGGGTGGACCGCTCGCCTGTGCATCGGTTGGGAACATCTCTGCGCTGCTGACCCGTCTCTGCTCGGGATGGTCTCCTGCTGGCCCCACTATGGACTGGACTCTCACTATTATGTTTGATCCACTAAGGACTGGACAGGTTCAAACACTTATGACTTATATTCATCAGACAAGAAGCAAGGAATCATGCAGAGACAGAGTTCAATTTAGCTCATGAGGAGAACACATGGAGCTGCACACTTAGTCACAGTCTTGCCCTACGCTCTAAGGTTCAGCTCCCGCGTCCCTCTATTTATTCAAGAGTTCCACAGTCAACATCACTGAGGCCGCCTCTAAAAAGAGTGGTCACATATTTTATGCAAAGCAGGTCCAGGACGCACAATACGTGACAGAATGTGGTGGGGGCCTTGTGATTTCGCCTTGTCTCCGCTTTGTCTGCATGTTGTCATCTTATCTTCATTGAGGTCCTTAAAGTCTCTGCTTCGTCTGCGTGTTGTCGTCTTATCTTCGTTGAGGTCCTTGAAGTCCTTGGCTGTTAGCGGGCTAAAACAAAGATAACATCTGTGGCTGAGGCCACCCCTCAGACAAGACGTTTTTGTCCTTGCACAAATAGAAAAGTCTATCTTGAGCACAATAACTAATAACTAAAGCAACAGACTTTAAGGATACTAAAGTTAGTGTGATAATATATACATAATTATTCTAACACTGAGCAAGCAAAAAGTTTCTTTTCAGTGTGTGTTCTCATGTGTAATATAATTTTCTTCTTAGTGTTGAATCTTTTAGCACAAGCTGAGCAAGCAAAAGGTTTCTCTCCAGTGTGTGTTCTCATGTGTATGGTCATGTCACCCTTTCTGGAGAAACTCTTCTTACAAACAGAGCAAGTAAAAGGTTTCTCTCCAGTGTGTGTTCTCATGTGTGTAGTCATGTGTTCCTTTCTGGAGAAACTCTTCTTACAAACAGAGCAAGTAAAAGGTTTCTCACCTGAGTGTGTTCTCATGTGTAATATAATTTTCTTCTTAGTGTTGAATCTTTTAGCACAAGCTGAGCAAGCAAAAGGTTTCTCTCCAGTGTGTGTTCTCATGTGTATGGTCATGTCACCCTTTCTGGAGAAACTCTTCTTACAAACAGAGCAAGTATAAGGTTTCTCTCCAGTGTGTGTTCTCATGTGTGTGGTCATGTGTTCTTTTCTGGAGAAACTCTTCTTACAAACAGAGCAAGAAAAAGGTTTCTCACCTGTGTGTGTTCTCATGTGTAACATCATTTCAATCTTAGTGTTGAATCTTTTAGCGCAAGCTGAGCAAGCAAAAGGTTTCTCTCCAGTGTGTGTTCTCATGTGTAATATACTTTTCTTTTTAGTGTTGAATCTTTTAGCACAAGCTGAGCAAGCAAAAGGTTTCTCTCCAGTGTGTGTTCCCATGTGTATGGTCATGTCACCCTTTCTGGAGAAACTCTTCTTACAAACAGAGCAAGTAAAAGGTTTCTCTCCAGTGTGTGTTCTCATGTGTGTGGTCATGTGTTCCTTTCTGGAGAAAATCTTCTTACAAACAGAGCAAGCAAAGGGTTTCTCACCTGTGTGTGTCCTCATGTGTAATATCATTTCCTTCTTAGTGTTGAATCTTTTAGCACAAGCTGAGCAAACAAAAGGTCTCTCTCCAGTGTGTGTTCTCATGTGTCTGGTCATGTGTTCCTTTCTGGAGAAACTCTTCTTACAAACGGCGCAAGTAAAAGGTTTACCACCTGTGTGTGTTCTCACATGTAATATAAGTTCCTTCTTAGTGTTGAAACTTTCAGCACAAGCTGAGCAAGCAAAAGGTTTCTCTCCAGTGTGTGTTCTCATGTGTGTGGTCATGTCACCCTTTCTGGAGAAACTCTTCTTACAAACAGAGCAAGTAAAAGGTTTCTCACCTGTGTGTGTTCTCATGTGTGTGATCATGACTTTCTTAGTGTTGAATCTTTTAGCACAAGCTGAGCAAGCATAAGGTTTCTCTCCAGTGTGTGTTCTCATGTGTATGGTCATGTCACCCTTTCTGGAGAAACTCTTCTTACAAACAGAGCAAGTAAAAGGTTTCTCTCCAGTGTGTGTTCTCATGTGTGTGGTCATGTGTTCCTTTCTGGAGAAACTCTTCTTACAAACAGAGCAAGCAAAAGATTGCTCACCTGTGTGTGTTCTCATGTGTAATATCATTTCCTTCTTAGTGTTGAATCTTTTAGCACAAGCTGAGCAAACAAAAGGTTTCTCTCCAGTGTGTGTTCTCATGTGTCTGGTCATGTGTTCCTTTCTGGAGAAACTCTTCTTACAAACGGCGCAAGTAAAAGGTTTACCACCTGTGTGTGTTCTCACATGTAATATAAGTTCCTTCTTAGTGTTGAAACTTTCAGCACAAGCTGAGCAAGCAAAAGGTTTCTCTCCAGTGTGTGTTCTCATGTGTGTGGTCATGTGTTCCTTTCTGGAGAAACTCTTCTTACAAACAGAGCAAGCAAAAGATTGCTCACCTGTGTGTGTTCTCATGTGTAATATCATTTCCTTCTTAGTTTTGAATCTTTTAGCACAAGCTGAGCAAGCAAAAGGTTTCTCTCCAGTATGTGTTCTCATGTGTTCTGTAAAATGACTCTTCTTTCTAAATGATTTCCCACATTCAGAGCACTCAAAGTGTTTGTTGTTAGTGTGATGTCTCGTATCACCTTTAGAGTCATTTTTACTCTCCAAAGGTTTTTGGATGTGGTCACTGTGATCAGAAGAGTCAGACATGTCACTGTCAGACATGTGGTCCATGTCTGACAGTGGAGCAAAGATGCTGTCTGGTTCTGACTTGATATCTTCACAATGCTCTCCATCAGCTTCTGTGATGTGTTGACTTACAAGCTCCGCCCCTCTGTTCTCCTCACTTTGACTGTGATGAAGCTGTAAGGACTGAGCTTCATCTTCATCATGAAGCTGCTCCTCTTTAATGTGGGAGGGGGCCTGTAGCTCCTTCTGTCCCACACTGGTGTGCCACTCCTCTTCATGACTCCCCGCTGACACCCGCTGGACGTCTGCAGAACAAATGAGGTGTTACTGTATTGAAGTTTGCAGTATTCAAACTATTGACATGTGAGCTAGGCCAAATAGACAGTGATGGGCAAGCTACCTGGACAATGTAGTAAGCTAAGCTACAAGTTACTCTCAATTAAATGTAGCTAAGCTATCCTCAGAGAATTGTAGCACGCTACACTACAAGCTACACTGCAAAAGTAGCTTGCCACATCAAATATATATATATATATATATATATATATATATATATATATCTATATATATATATATATATATATATATATATATATGTATTGGCCCACATGTATAATATCAATGTTTATGTTGTCCATGGAAAGAAGTTAGTAAGAAGCAAAAGAAAAACAACCAACCATGGATGACAAAAGGACTGAAAAATGCTTGTCACAAAAAAAAGACATTATATGGAATATTAATAACACAGACATCTATAGAGGCAGAAAATAAGTATAATAAATATAAAAACAAGCTAATTGGTATACTAGGAACATGTAAGAAGGAATACTACAGACAATTATTAAAGAAGAACAGAAACAACATGAGAGCAACATGGGGCATCCTAAATAGCATCATTAAAAATGCTGCTAAGAAAGATTACCCCCAGTACTTTCTACATGGAAATACAAAAAATGACAATATGAACCAAATAGTTGAACGTTTTAATGATTACTTTGTTAATATTGGAAAAAATGTGGAACAAAGATTTCCAAATGCAGATGATGGATCAGTTGAGGACTTGAGTGAGCTCATAGACAGAAATCCCAATTCCATGTTTCTTAAGAACGTGACTAAAGAAGAAATAATCAAAATTGTAAAACATTGTAAATCCAAGACCTCAACCGACTGTCATGGAATAGATATGGTAACCATAAAAAAGGTTATAGAAGACATTTCAGAACCTCTGACATATATCAGCAACGTATCATTTCTAACCCGCAAATTCCCTGACAAAATGAAAATTGCAAAAGTCGTACCAATTTATAAGAATGGAGACATACACCAGTTTACTAACTACACACCAGAATTCACAGCAAATATGTCAACATGGATAGCATTAATCCAAATAACAAAAGAAATGAGCAATGCAATAGATGGTAAAGAATGTGCGGCCGCAGTATTCATGGACTTAACTAAAGCATTTGACACAATTAATCATGATATTTTTATAACAAAACTAGGAGGATATGGCATCAGAGGTTTGGTCTTGAACTGGGTAAGAAGCTATTTAACCAACAGGAAGCAATATGTGAAGATGGGTGAAAATATGTCAACACGGCTAGATATATCTTGTGGTGTACCCCAGGGATCAATACTGGGACCAAGATTGTTTCATCTTTATATAAACCACATTTGTAAAGTTACAAAGGACTTAAAGTTAGTTTTATTTGCAGACGACACAACTGCTTTCTGTTCAGGAGAGAACACACAGAAGATAATACAAATAATAACAGAAGAAATGAACACATTAAAAAGATGCTTTGACAAAAACAAACTATCTTTGAGTCTCAGTAAAAGTAAAATAATGCTATTTGGTTACAGGAGAAGTCCAAATGGACAGAGTAGACATTGAATGGGTAAAATAAACCGGATTTTTGGGTGTAATAACAGATGATAAATTGAACTGGAAATCTCATGTAAAAAATATACCACATAAGGTGGCAAAAGACATTGCAATAATGAATAAAGCAAAATAAGTCCTGGGACAAAAATGACTTCATATTCTCTACTGCTCACTAGTGTTACATATCTGACTTATTGTGTAGAAATATGGGAAATAACTACAAAAGTACACTTCATTCATTAACTGTGTTACAAAAAAGATCAGTTATAATAATACATCATGTTGGATATAGACAACATACAAACACTTTATTTATTGAATCAAAAATACTGAAATTCCACCACATAGTGAATTAGCAAACAGCTAAAATGATACACAAAGCAAACTATAACCTGCTAGCCAAGAATGTACAACAATTCTCAAATAAAGATGAGAAATATCATCTTAGAGAAAAATGTAATTTAAAACATTTTTATGCACGTACAACACTTAAGACCTTCAGTATATCAGTATGTGGAATTAAATGATGGAATGGATGAAGCAAAGCAATCAAACAATGTACTAATATGATCCACTTCAAGAAACTCTTCACACTTAAAGTGTTTACAAAGTACAAAGAAGAAGATAAACATTCTCAATTTATTTCATCCATTATTCATTTTCTACATCATCTTACTCATCTCACCATATGAAATATAACTTACTTCACTCATTATTATTTATTTATTTTTATTGTGATTACTTATGGAGTATATTGTGAACACATTGAGAACAGGAAGTGAACAAAAGTGTTCGCAACTGTTATGTAAAAGAAAAGGGGTAGAATTAAATAAGCTCTGCTTCTTCCTACTTGTTCTGTCGCTGTCCTGGGGGCCGCTGTCGCTGTTCTGGGGGCCTCACCCCACCAGGACAAGGAACTGTGTAACCTTGACGAGGTGCGACAGCTTAAACCTACCTGGTGCCTGCCTGGGCTCAGTGCATGGTGAACCTGTAACTTTCGGGGGGCTCACGGCACCAGGATGGCACTAATGAGCAGCTTCCGCCGAACCCCCTGCCATACGTAAGGGGTTCACAGCCTGTCAGCATGCTGTAAGGTGGCAGCCCCACCAGCTGACTAGCCATCGCAGGGCCAACTACCCAGCATGGTGAAAACTAAACAGTTACGAATCCAACCAGAGCAACTAGATTTAACCGGACGGACTACCCTGGCAACAGACCCCTGCATGCCCTCGAACTACGACATTTGGATCTCCGTTACAAAACCCGCATTGCCTGCTGGAATGTCCAAACACTCCTACGCCCCGGCTATGCAACACTTCTCTCCCATGAACTCTCCAACTACAACATTACCCTCGCTGGCCTTTGCGAGTCACGCTGGCGCGGTACTGGAGAGACCACCGCCGGAGACCACCTTTTTCTCTGGAGTGGCCCAAATGATGGTAGAGGCCTCTACGGCGTAGCCCTAGCCATCCCGCTATACCGGAGGAAGTCAATCATCAGCTGGAAACCAGTCAGTGATAGACTGCTCTCTGTCCGTCTATTACACCAACATGGGAAGATGACAGTTATTGTCGCCTATAGCCCAACTGATGTCACCCCAGACCAGGCAAAGGACACCTTCCACGACCGGCTACATGACGCCATCCTGGCAGCCCCCCCTCATGACATTGTCATCGTCCTCACAGATGCCAATGCTACAATCTCCACCCAGGACCTCACCCTCCCGGCAGTAACAGGTCCCGTCTTTATCAACAGCACCACCAATGATAACGGCCAACGATTGCTTAATCTGTGCAGAGCCACCAACCTCTGCATCGCCGACACTTGGTTTCCCCGGAAGCGGATCCATCATTGGACCTGGTACAGCCCAAATGGAAAAACAAAGAAAGCCATCGACCACATCCTCATATCCCGCCGCTGGAAAACATCCATCACCAACTGCCGTGTCTTCAGAGGTGCACAGCTTGGTAACACCGACCACCGCCTGCTGATAGCCGACATGCGGCTGAAGTTCAAGGCAGGGGCATTAACTAATGCCTCCCCCAGGCTAGACTCCTCACGACTGCAAGACCCGACCATCATGGAGACGTACAGATGTTCCATCGCAAACCGATTCAATGCCCTCTCCAGTGGGATTGATAAAGAATGGCCTCACTTTAAAAACAAGGTCATTGAGGCTTCCAAAGAATCAATCGGGCGGACGAGACCTGCCACCAAGAAGCCCTGGATATCACAAGACACACTAGATATCGTGAATAACAGACGAGCAGCCCGTCTGCGGGGAGACCTGGACCTGTATCGACGCCTCAACAGCCAACGCAATCTGCCTATTCGACGCGACAGGGCGAACTTCTGGAGCAACCAGGCGACAGCTATGGAGACGGCTTCCCAAAACAACAACCTGCGGCAGCTTTTCAACCTGCTCCGCAAAGGGAAAGCGGGCCCCCGCCAGCGCTGCTTCCTAGTCAAGGATCAGGCTGGCAACATCCTCTCCACTGAAGCGGATTGCATCAGCCGCTGGAAGGAGCATTTCAGCGAGCTCCTCAACCATCCCCCTGCCCCAGAAGACCCCACCCCTACAACCCACACCACCACAGTCCCGGACTGCTCCACCGCCCCTGTCTCTCCAGCTGAAGTCAGAGCAGCCCTAACGAAACTCAAGAATGGAAAAGCCCCTGGCTTATGTACCATCACAGCAGAGATGCTGAAGGCCAGAGGAGACAACATCATCCTCTGGCTCACACAGATCATCAACCATGTGTGGGTCTCTGAGTCGCTGCCTGATGACTGGAGGCGGGGCATTATACTACCATTTTGGAAGCATAAGGGAGACCAGCTGACCTGCAGCAACCATAGAGGGATCACACTCCTCTCCATCCCCGGTAAACTCTTTACCCGCATATTACTCACCCGAGCTCTACCTGCAACCAGAAGCAGACGCCGCCAAGAACAGGCCGGCTTCATGCTCAATCGTTCCACCATGGATCACATCTCTGCCATCCGGCTCTTAATAGAAAAGGCCCGGGAGCTCAGAAAGGACCGGCACCTCTACATTGCCTTCATTGACCTTAAGGCTGCCTTCGACACTGTGGACCACGGGTCCCTCTGGAACATCCTGAAGTCCCTCGGAGTCCCAACTAAAATCACCACACTCTTTCAGCAGTTGTATCAGGGTGCAGAAAGCTGTGTGCGTGTGAGCTGTAAAGACTCTGAGTGGGTCAGGCAAGGCTGTGTTGCCGCACCAGAACTATTTAACTGTGTCATCGACCACCTGATGTCCAGAGTCTGTGTGCGAGTCCCCGGGGTGTCACTTGGAAACTACACCCTAAAGGACCTCGAATACGCCGATGACACCACCCTGTTCAGTGAGACCGCTGACCAGCTCAGGGAGGCCCTTGGTGTGTTTGATGAGGAGACCAAACAGCTCAGCCTGAAAATCAGCTGGTCCAAAACCGAACTCATGCATATCGGCGATGGACCAGACCCACCACCCTTCTTATTTGAGAATACCCCTGTCCACTTTGTCCCTACCTTCAGATACCTCGGCTCGACAGTCACCAACACCGGCGACCTCAAACGAGAGGTGGACCGCCGTCGCACCCTTGCAGCCTCCGTCATGCAGTCCCTGTGGAGACCGTTGTGGCGACACCGGCACATATCTCGGGACACCAAGTTGAGGGTCTACAATTCCTCTGTCATCTCTGTCCTTCTGTACGGTTCGGAAACATGGCCGCTGAATAACATCCTGGCGGCCAGGCTAGATGGCTTTGATTCCAGAGCCCTCAGGAGGATAGAAGGCATCACGTGGAGCCAGCATGTCACCAACAAGACCCTAAGAGAGCTAACCCAACAGCTCCCAGCCTCTCGCCTCGCGGCAATGCGGCGAGTGCGCTGGTATGGCCATGTCATCTGCCTGCCGGGGGAACACCCCACGCGCAAAATCCTGGACTTCAACCCGCAGCGAGCTGGCTGGAGACGCCCTAGAGGCGCCCCCAGGACTCGCTGGCTGGATGTATTAGCCCAGGACCTTAAGGCCTGCAATGTGACTATGGCACAAGCTCAACACCTTGCCCACAACAGACCCAGATGGAGAGACCTGGTTGCTATGGTCGGCTCTACGCGCCCTGAAGTGCAAGAGGACTAAGTAAGTAAGTAAGTAAATCTTCCTACTCCTTTTCCAACATGTTGAAAAGACAAACTGGAAATTGTGATGTATCATGTTGTATACATGCATGTGTGATGTATCATGTTGTAAGCATGCATGTGTGATGTATCATGTTGTATGCATGCATGTGTGATGTATCATATTGCATGCATGTGTGATGTATCATGTTGTATGCATGCATGTGTAATGTATCAAGTTGTATGCATGCATGTGTGATGTATCATGTTGTATGCATGAATGTGTGATGTATCATATTGTATGCATGCATGCATGTGTGATGTATCATGTTGTATGCATGCATGTGTGATGTATCATATTGTATGAATGCATGCATGTGTGATGTATCATGTTGTATGCATGCATGTGTGATGTATCATGTTTGTATGCATGCATGTGTGATGTATCATGTTTGTATGCATGCATGTGTGATGTATCATGTTGTATGCATGCATGTGTGATGTATCATGTTGTATGCATGCATGTGTGATGTATCATGTTCTATGCATGCATGTGTGATGTATCATGTTGTATTCATGCATGTGTGATGTATCATGTTGTATGCATGCATGTGTGATGTATCATGTTGTATGCATGCATGTTCCAAATAAACTCAACTCAACTAACACTTGGTGGACATTCAAGCCACAAAATGCAAATGGAGTATTGTTGGTGTATTTTGGATGGTTATAGAGGACCTCCCATTGGCTCCATTGCAAGTGGACTTTTATTTACATTTATGAGTTAGAATTAGGGCTGGGTGATGTATGTAATATACTGGATATATCGTGGGTTTGTCTCCGTGCGGTATAAGAATGACTATATGGTGATATTGGAGTATACGTTCTCACACAGTTGCTTTTAGCTGCAGGCATTACACTACAGGCTCTTCTCACTCTTTCTTGTCTCTCCTTCTCACAGAGACATAAAACAAGCGCACCTTCTTACATACGTCACATACTGTCACGTGTGCAACGTCATACGCTCTCACGGAGCAAACAGGTAGCGGCATGGTAACGTTAGCTGTGGTGCTACTGGTAATACGAGAGAAAGAAGGTGCCAATCTGGTAACAAATGAAGGAAGAAATAGTTCCCAAAACAAACAGCAGGGGGTCCATCGTCTGGCGGTGGTTTGGCTTCAAGCGGGTAGATGGTGAACAAGTATGCGGCAAAAGCGTTGCTACAAAAAGTAGCAGCACTGCTAATGTAGCATCATTTGAAAAGTCACCCGCTAGAGAATGAAGAGTGCTTGAAACTCTGCATGTCAACATCTCCGTTCTGTGCCACACCAACAAAATGCCCAAGCAACCATTTCCACATCAGAAGGAGATATCGTCCGCAGGAACCTACCACATAGTGAAGGACATACACTATTTGATTTCCTATTATGCAGCTCATTATTATATGACACTTATTGAAATATATTGTGTGACATCATGCACAAAAGTGCACTTCATTTGTTTTAAACTATTGTAGTGGCGTTCTGTACAGAAAGTGCACTTTAATTTAGTGTTGTTTTGATATGTCATCTTAGTGACATCATGCACAGAAGTGAACTAATAGCTTGTTTTAAAATGTCTGACAATCTTGCACTTTCTGTTTTGAAATGACATGAATGTTTGTACCACTGCTTAATAACTGTTTAATAAATACACTTTTGCTAAATTGACTTAGTTGTGGTTTCCCTCTCTGCATGAAAGTTTAAAAGTAGCATATATTAATGCAGTATGAAGAAGAATGTTTTAATGTAGACACATATAATCATCATACTGCTGTGATTATATGCATCAAGTGTTCATTCAAAGCTAAGGCAAAATATCCACATATATATGGTGTATCGTGACATGGACTAAACATATCCACATATATATGGTGTATCGTGACATGGCCTAAACATATCCACATATATATGGTGTATCGTGACATGGACTAAAAATAGAGATTTTAATAAAAGGCCATATCTCCCAGCCCTACTTAGAATGTATTTTTGTTTATATATATATATATATCCACCATCATGTCTTTTAAAAAGATTGTGAACAATAGAAAAATTCCCAAAAAGTGCAGTTCCCCTCTAAATTCGTGACATGGCCTAAACATATCCACATATATATGGTGTATCGTGACATGGACTAAACATATCCACATATTAATAAAAGGCCATATCGCCCAGTCCTAATTAGAATGTGATTTTTTTTTATATATATATAGATCCACCATCATGTCTTTTATAATGATTGTGAACGATAGAAAAATTCCCCCAAAAAGTGCAGTTCCCCTCTAAAATCCAATGATTAGATTTAAGACTTGAAGTGTATGAGCATGAAGTGATGAAGCCTATTTGGCTGAGTCTTCTAAGACAAAGTGAACAGTCCAGTTGTGATGGATTGAATGCCCTGAGAATAAAATGATATGTGCTTACTTGGACTGTGATGAAGCTGTGAGGACTCAGGTGCTTTGTCTTCATGCTCTTCAGTCTTCACAGAGACAACAGTCAGTGGAAACTTGCTGACATCATCCTCCTCCTGCCCTACAACACACTCTCCCTCCTCTTCCTCTTTCATGTGTGGATCTTCCTCTTCCTCTTTCATGTGGGTGTGCTGTGGATCCTCCTCTTCCTCTTTAATGTAGGTGGGCTGTGGATCATCCTCTTCCTCTTTAATGTGAAGGGGCTGTTGAACGTCTGTTGGGTAAATAAGTCAATAAGATAAAGAGAGAATAGAAATAGTTTTGGACTGACACTGTTAACACAATGACATTATTTGTGTTCTTTCGTGTGTTGTGTTAAAAGAGTGTAACAAAACAACCAATAAAAACACGGGATATACTTCCTTTTGTCCCAGCCACTAAAATGTATTCAAAAGTGAGTACAAAAACAGACTTGGATATTTGATGAGGAGCAAGTTTTATTATAAGTACAAGGCAGCATTGATTGAGGCATTCTTAACTTTACACTCACTGATATAAAGTGTGTAAATATTGTATTCTGTATACGGTCTATGACACCTAAACTTTATCTCTAAACTTAACCACAATTTGTGGTGTAGAATGACGTCTGGAACTCAAGATAGTTCCACATGTCTGGGAACGCCACCGACGGATAATCCTTGATATTACTCAACAAATCTTTAGGGATCTATTCCGTTTCATAATTAGATTTTTTTCTCCTATCTGCTTTTCGCAGGAAGATCTCGGCCAGGGGTGTTTAAACTAATTTTAGATGGGGGGCCACATGGAGAAAGATCTACTCCAAGTTGGCCGGACTGTTAAAATCACGGCAAGATAACGTAAAAATAAAGAAAATTGCAGATTGTTTTCTTTGTTTACAAATAGAACAAACACATTCTGAAAATGTACAAATCATGTTTTTTTTTTTTTTTTTACATACAATAGTATTCTATCTTTAGTTGTCCTTTTTTACACTTTCAGAATCAATTATGTGATAATGTTCATCAGTCAACTCATTGGTGTTCATTTTCAATCCATCAAGATAAATAAATAATATCAAAATCAAATTACAGGATGTTATTGATGTAGTTTGCTCATTTTCCCCGACTGGTGCGCTAACATCATGTGTTTTAGTTGTGTTTTAGATATGTAGCATCATATACAAAGATACAAAGAATTGCTATTGCGACATCTAGAGGACACATTTAGAACAGAAGTTTCTTTCATTCAAAAATTTCGACTCATTTTTGTACTTAGCAAACTCATCCCGTCTCATTCACTCATTCACACACTAATGGCGAGATCTGCCATGCAAGGCGCTTACCACGACCCATCAGGAGCAAGGGTGAAGTGTCCTGCTCAAGGACACAACAGACGTGACTAGGTTGGTAGAAGGTGGGGATTGAACCAGGAACCCTCAGGCACGGCCACTCTACCAACCGCGCCACTAGCCTTCCACCATCGACCTGCCTCCTAGCCTTCCACCATCGACCTGCCTGCTAGCCTTCCACCATCAACCTGCCTACCAGCCTTCCACTATCGACCTGCCTCCTAGCCTTCCACCATCGACCTGCCTGCTAGCCTTCCACAATCAACCTGCCTGCCAGCCTTCCACCATCGACCTGCCTGCCAGCCTTCCACCATCGGCCTGCCTGCTAGTCTTCCACCATCGGCCAGCCTGATAGCCTTCCACCATCGACCTGCCTGCTAGCCTTCCACCGTCGACCTGCCTGCTAGCCTTCCACCATCGACCTGCCTGCTAGCCTTCCACCATCGACCTGCCTGCTAGCCTTCCACCATCGACCTGCCTGCTAGCCTTCCACCGTCGACCTGCCTGCTAGCTTTCCACCATCGACCTGCCTGCTAGCCTTCCACCATCGACCTGCCTGCTAGCCTTCCACCGTTGACCTGCCTACCAGCCTTCCACCATCGACCTGCCTTCTAGCCTTCCACCATCGACCTGCCTGCTAGCCTTCCACCGTCGACCTGCCTACCAGCCTTTCACCATCGACCTGCCTGCTAGCCTTCCACCATCGACCTGCCTACTAGCCTTCCATCGACCTGCTGTTTGCCTCCAGCCATTGGCTTTGTCTACGGGCTTCCACCCGTCGGCCTTGGTTGCTAGTCTTTAGCCCTGTCTGCTAACATCATCAAAAGTGGTAAAACAAGTGGAACTTCTCCTCTCACTATGTCACAAATTATTATATTGTGTTTTATACTTTCGTGTGGTTTTACTGGTGTCCCAAATGGGTCTGGTCACCCCCACCCACGAGCTATGCTACTTCAAGATGCACAGTTTGACATATTTGATAATTTGACATTTCATCATCATGGCAGCTACAAAATAACCTCGGCCTTATCTCAGTTGAAGATTTCTGTGACTTTGGACAAAACAAAATGGCTGCATACTATGGTAGAGTCCATTCATTCTTATTGTTTCCTTGTTTTGAGAGATCACGTCAACATTACTGCATCCTCCCCTATTGTGAGAACTTACTTTCACAGATTAAAGACTGACTCAAAAGATGGTAACTTTAAGCGCAAATGTTTAGTTATATTATTGTTATTGCTCTCGGGAAATGTTGAGACTAATCCAGGCCCTGATACACCTACACAAGGTTTTCCACCTACAGATTTTAAAACTAGTCTTGGGATTATTCATATCAATGTTCGGAGTTTACTCCCTAAACTGGATATGATAAAGATCTGGATAAACTCAACAAATGCTGATATTGTAGTCTTATCTGAAACTTGGCTTAAACAATCTGTGCTTAATAAAGATATTTACATTCATGGCTATAATGTCTATCGTACTGACCGACAAAGAAAAGGTGGTGGAGTGGCCATATATATTAAGCAGAGGTTTGATGTTAAATTAGTGCTCTCTGAATCAGTAAGTAAAGAACTTGAACTGTTAGCACTTGAAATTGAATTAGCTAGAAATCACCACATTATGGTAGTGGGGTGTTATAGGCCTCCATCTGCCCCTAGTACAGGGGTCGGCAACCCGCGGATCCGGAGCCGCATGCGGCTCTTTGATCACTCTGATGCGGCTCAGCTCCTGATTTTCCTGGGAGACTTCCGGATTTCAGTGCCTCTCCCAGAAATCTCCCGGGACAAATATTTTCAGATTTTCACCCTAACAATTATAATAAGGGCTTGCCGTGATGGTACAGCATTTAACGCCCTCTACAACCTGTACTTACAGTGTGCCAGCCAAGCCACATGTTGTATTCAACTACTGCTTGCTTACATAAGTGAGAGCAAGTCATACTTGGTCAACAGCCACACAGGTTACACTGACGGTGGCCGTATAAAACAACTTTAACACTCTTACTAATATGCGCCACACTGTGAACCAAAACCAAACAAGAATGACAAACACATTTCGGGAGAACATCCGCACCTTAACACAACATAAACACAACAGAACAAATACCCAGAATCCCATGCAGCCCTAACTCTTCCGGGCTACATTATACACCCCCGCTACCACCAAACCCCGCCCACCCCAACCTTGCTCTCCCCCAACCATCACCCCCCAAACCCCTCCGTGCGTCGGTTGAGGTGGGCGGGGTTTGAACCCCTCCGTGCGTCGGTTGAGGTGGGCGGGGTTTGGTGGTAGGGGGGGGGGGGGGGTGTATAATGTAGCCCGGAAGAGTTAGGGCTGCAAAGGATTCTGGGTATTTGTTCTGTTGTGTTTATGTTGTGTTAAGGTGCGGATGTTCTTCCGAAATGTGTTTGTCATTCTTGTTTGGTGTGGGTTCACAGTGTGGCGCATTATTAGTAAGAGTGTTAAAGTTGTTTTACACGGCCGCCGTCAGTGTGACCTGTGTGGCTGTTAACCAAGTATGCCTTGCTGTCATTTGTGTGAGTTAGCAGAAGCCTCATACATCCTGTGGCTGGGCCGGCACTCTGTTTGTACAGGTTGTAGAGGGCGTTAAATGCCGTGTCATCACGGCACGCTCGAGAGAATAGTTGCCCTAAAATTATTCGTAGTCTCCCGGAAAAATCGGGAGGGTTGGCAAGTATGACGCTGTCAAGCGCCATTCATATAAAACTCTCGGGCCGCAGTAACATTCAATTTTCATATTAAGGTGCGGGCCGCGTGTCTGAGACCCCTGGTTATACATAGCACAAAGCAAAAAAAAAAACGTTGTATGTAGTGTTATTTCATTTTAAATTTCAACAGAGTTTTGTGGCTCCCATTATCTTCTTTAATTTGTGAAACTGGTCAAAATGGCTCTTTGAGTGGTAAAAGTTGCCGACCCCTGCCCTAGTAATTCCCTATCTACTCTTGTGAAGCTTCTGTCTCAACTGAAATACAATTAAATAGTGATTTGAACTGGGACTGGCTCACATTTGTGTCTGACTCTTTGAAAGCACAGTGTGAATCTCTAAATTTAACACAATTAATTAACTCAGCTACAAGACCTAATCCTAAATGCCCTCAAAAAGCTACACTCATTGACTTAATTCTAACAAATATGCCCTTTAAATGTGTTGTATCTGGTGTTTTCCCTAATGATGTGAGTGATCATTGTGTGATTGCAGTAGTGCGAGACACAAGGATTCCTAAAAGCAAGCCTCGTCTTCTTGAAAAACATAATATGAAATTATTTGAGACGCAAGCTTTTTTACATGACTTGCATCTTTTTAATTGGGATAGAATTGCTCTTTTTGATAATGTTGAACTGGCTTGGAAATATTTTCACAAAAACTGTTTGAGTATAGTGAACAAACATGCCCCTTTTAAAATGTAGGGTTAAAGGACGTGACAATCAGTGGTTTACATCGGACCTGTCAGATGTATTGCATGAGCGTAATGCTGCTTGGGCCAGGGTACGCAAGTCAGGGTTGGAAGCAGATTGGTTGAATTTTAGACAATTAAAAAATCAATTTACCTCTCTCCTTCGGAAAGTCAAATCAGAATTTTATTTCTCCACAACAACTGAAAACCTCAAACACCAAAAGAAGTTTTGGAAAATCATCAAATCTTTGTCCGCCTGCTGTAATTCAGTCAATCTCCCACCTAGTATACTTGTTGATGGTGTCAGAGTAAGTGACAGAAGAGAAATGGGTAGTCATTATAATAATCATTTTATTTCCTCTGGTTTTCTCTATAATTCTGACAACTTTACTGAAGTTCCGCTAACAAAAAGAACCGTTGAAAATACCCAAGTTTTTAACTTTACGCCTTTTACCACAACAGAGGTAATGAGTGCTCTAAAACAACTTAAACCTAGAAAACCAGCTGGCTCAGATAAGTTGGAGCCGCTCTTCCTAAAGTTGGCAGCTGAAATTATAGCTGGACCACTGACTCACATTTTTAACCTTACTCTAATTTCAAATGAAATCCCCTTGGATTGGAAATATGTCCTTGTAATCCTCCAATTAAAAGGAGGTGACCCTAGTAATCTAAATAATTACAGACCGATCTCTAAACTCTCTGTTCTGGCAAAAGTGCTTGAATCCCTTATCAGTGAACAGATAAAATACTTTTTGGACACCAACTTTATTCTGTCACCATTTCAGTCAGGTTTTGGCAGAAATCACAGTACTGTTACTGCTGCTATGAAGTTTATAAATGATGTAACTGAAGCTCTTGACAAGAAGCAGTGCTGTCTGTCCCTCTTCATTGACTTTTCAAAGGCATTTGATACTGTTGATCATGTCATTTTAATCAAACGTCTTTCAGCTATTGGTTTTTCTCAGCAAGCAGTTGGATGGTTTGCAAATGACCTCACAAGCAGAACTCAGGCTGTTCAGATAGAGGGTTCCTTCTCGGACGTACTGCAAGTGAAAAAGGGTGTCCCTCAAGGTTCTGTGTTGGGCCCATTATTAATTAATAATTAATAATCTTGGACGGAATATTCCGAACTCAACTTTCCATTCCTACGCTGATGATACTGTCATATACTGCACAGCACCCACTCCTGCTGAGGCCTTTAAATATCTACAACAAGCATTTGACAGAGTACAAGAACAACTTTGCTATCTTCAACTGCTTTTAAATGCAGAGAAAACAAAGTGTATGTTCTTTACCACATCAAAAACTGTAAGATCAGCACTGTGTGAGAACATTTGAACAAGAAATGGGCTACAAAATTGTGTTAGTATCTGATTTTAAATATTTAGGATTTTTAATTAATGACCACTTGAGTTTTAAGGAACACATTCAGTGTGTTGTAAAAAAAAACTGAAACTTTTACTGGGATTTTATTATAGAAACAACTTTTCTTTTATTGTGAAACAGAAATTGGTGGAAACAACCTTTTTACCTGTTATTGACTATGGAGATGTGTTGTACATGAATGCTACTGCTGGTTGTCTCCACAAGCTGGATAGTGTGTACCACGGGGCACTGAGATTCATCACCAACTTACTCACCATTGTGTGTTATACTCAATGGTTAACTTACTCACCATTGTGTGTTATACTCAATGGTCAACTTACTCACCATTGTGTGTTATACTCAATGGTTAACTTACTCACCATTGTGTGTTATACTCAATGGTTAACTTACTCACCATTGTGTGTTATACTCAATGGTTAACTTACTCACCATTGTGTGTTATACTCAATGGTTAACTGGACATCTTTATGTGCGTGACGCCTCAATCATTGGTATGTGTTCATCTACAAAACCATTCTGGGTATCACCCCATCTTATCTGACATGTCTTTTAACAAAGAAACAAGGAAGTCACAATCTTCGTTCAATGAATGTTCTGCAATTTGTCGTCCCCAAAGTAAGAACTGAACTGGGCAAGAAAGCATTTAGGTTTTCAGCAGCGAAGGCTTGGAATAACCTACAATCCAATATTCAACTTCAAACCCTTGTTACATTGAATGAGTTTAAAGCTTCTGTGAAAGGATTGCAGTCTACCTTGTCTGTATGCACATGTGTTATGTCAGCAAGTTTTAATGTTGTACATTTTATGTTTTATGTGTTGTTTACTGTTTTTAATGTAACCTTGCTGCTGCCCTCTTGGCCAGGTTTCCCTTGGAAAAGAGATCTTTGATCTCAATGGGATTTTTACCTGATTAAATAAAGAAAAAAAAAAGAAGAAAAAAACAGCTGTTTATTTGAAGTCTTAAAGAAGTCAACTATGTGTGCAGTGCAAGGTGAAATGCAGTTATGTCATCTTCTTGTCAATAACACACACATCAAACTTTTGCGTGTTGTTGCTTCCTTATTTGTCATTATTCAAAGCTGATTTTAATGTGTAGCAGCGGCAGCTGAACTCAATACAACGTGTCATAGTTACGTCAGTCAGCTGGAATTAAAAATACAAATAGTTGTGTCATTAGTCCAGAATCTTCACGGTCCTCATGGACGACATAATTAGGAACCAGTACTAAAAAAAATGGTACTTGGTATACATCCCTAATCTTCACCACTAAACCTTTGAAATATGCTGACATATGTGCTGCTAAAGGTAAATAAACAGTAGCCATATTGAATGTTTGCCTTCATTTGACCACGTGAGGTAAGGAGGACGGCCTCTAGGTCACATGGTTACACCCCAGCAATTACACTGTTGATGATTGATGAGCATTCATTTTTAAATGGTGGTGTTAAAAAGCAAGTATATCTCCATCTTTAGTCATAAATACTACCTACTCAGTGGCCTAGTGGTTAGAGTGTCCGTCCTGAGATCGGTAGGTTGGGAGTTCAAATCCCGGCCGAGTCATACCAAAGACTATAAAAATGGGACCCATTCCCTCCCTGCTTGGCACTCAGCATCAAGGGTTGGAATTGGGGGTTAAATCACCAAAATGATTCCCGGGCGCAGCCACCGCTGCTGCCCACTGCTCCCCTCACCTCCCAGGGGGTGATCAAGGGTGATGGGTCAAATGCAGAGAATAATTTCGCCACACCTAGTGTGTGTGTGTGACAATCATTGGTACTTTAACTTTAAATGTGGCCCCCGGATGAACATGTGTCACAAACATTGTATTAGATGATATGTGGATGTTGTGCTTACTTGGACTGTGATGAAGCTGTGAGGACTCAGGTGCTTTGTCTTCATGCTCTTCAGTCTTCACAGAGACAACAGTCAGTGGAAACTTGCTGACATCATCCTCCTCCTGCCCTACAGGACACTCTCCCTCCTCTTCCTCTTTCATGTGTGAGGGCTGTGGATCCTCTGAAGTGAAACTGTCCCCCTGCAGATGAGAGAGACATTCTTCTTGGTGTCCAATCAGCTGATGGATGTCTACAGGACACAAACAAAACACATTTTAACTCCTACATGCTAAATATTATATCGTACATGAAATATAGGGCTGTGGCTATTGAAAATGTTATTAATCAAGTGTTCTACTGGAAATGTTTTCGATTAATCGAGTAACTGGATAAAATAGTGTTGCTTGGTTAAAGACAAATTTAAGCGACTTTAAGACATTTCACTTAATAATGAACGGCCAATTGGTTTGAGATGGTATGAGATCAAGATGTCATCTTTAGATCAGGCTTTGTTTTTTCCACAATCACTGCCACATTAAAAAGTTAAAGTACCAATGATTGTCACACACACACTAGGTGTGGCCAGATTGTTCTCTGCATTTGACCCATCACCCTTGATCACCCCCTGGAAGGTGAGTGGAGCAGTGAGCAGCAGCGGTGTCCGCGCCCGGGAATCATTTTTATGGTGATTTAACCCCCAATTCCAACCCTTGATGCTGAGTGCCATTTTTATAGTCTTTGGTATGACTCAGTCGGGGTTTGAACTCACAACCTACCCATCTCAGGACGGACACTCTAACCACTAGGCCACTGAGTAGGTGGATGTAGCAGGTGTTGTAGTAGGTTAATGGCTGCACCAATATGAAGGAAATAACAGGTCAGTATAGCTTTTACACACATAAATAACTTGTCAAACCTGCCAGCTAGCAGGCTAGGTTTACAGCGTCAGTTACCATGGTAACTGACTCTGACTTTGTCTTACCTCTCTTATTTTTGGAGGTCAAACTCTGGAGCTTTACATACTCAGGAGTTTGCACTTAACCTGCTCTCTGGAATATTCCCCCGGTGACTGTGTGAGTTTTGTGTAAACATGTTGATACACTTTGTTACAAACTGAGAGGAACATCAACCTCTCATAAATATTGTGTGTCTGAACATCCTCACATGACAATTCATCTTCCTATAGACAATCTATTGAAGAAAAGTGTTAATAATAAATATAAAGTTAGTAAAGATGTGAGAGTAAGAAGTAAACAAACCTGTTGTGTGTAACACAACTTGATGTTTTTCATGTTGTCGCTCCTTCTCCTCTTTTGTTGGACAAAGTTCCTCCTCGTACTCTGCTATGGTTCTTTCGCACATTTTCACACAATCACAACACTTTACACTCACACTTGATCTCTGCTTAGCGATGTGTTTTCATCTCTCTTTGTTAGCAGCTAACAAGCTAAGCTAACTAGCAAGCTAAGCTAGCTCTAAGAAGTGCGTTCAGACTAATATAACCGGATGCAAACAGTTATTAATGATGTTAACTCTATTGAAGAGTGTAATAAAGGACATATATGTGTACATGGACGCACACATTAAGAACACTGAACTGTGACGACTGCAATAACGTCTTCACCGTCAGACGCCATCTTGCTTTATCCTCGCCGTGTTTGCTTCGCGCGCAGTCTTGTCAGATCTCGCGAGAGAAACAATTAACCAGCTCTATTCCAGATCTCGCGAGAGAAACAAGTAACCAGCTCTTTCGCCCCCACCCCCGGTACAACTATTTCCACATTCTGAAAATAAAAATAAACTTTTACATTTTCAAAACAAAGACATACAACTTATTTTGGTAAATAAACAGTAGCTTATATGACCCCTTTAAATCATAAGTTGCCTGATCAGAGCGAGACGAGTCGTGGCTCCTCAGCTTCATGCAGGACGGAGTGGTAGGAGGCGTGGGCGAGGTTGACTGACTGCAAAAGACCACACCATTATTTTTAAATCAATCTAAATATTGCTCTAGTTGGTATTTATGTTTTAAATCCGGTTGTAAAGGTTTGTACTTTCAACTGTAGTTGTAAATATTAAGTGGAATTGTATTATAATAACCGAATATGTTCCCTTATTTTGGAATAGTTGCAATTAAAGCAATACATGAATCACAACAGCTGTAGTCTCAGCACTTTGTAGCGCCCTCTGGCGTGAGTGTAAAAGCTTACAGCACCTGGTATTCCCAGGCGGTCTCCCATCCAAGTACTAACCAGGCCCGACCCTGCTTAGCTTCCGAGATCGGACGAGATCGGGCGTGTTCAGGGTAGTATGGCCGTAAGCCGAAAGACGAGGTAAAACCAACCTTTTTAAATGGAACTCTTACAGACGGGATGGGAGACAATTGTTATTTATCTAAGAGCCTGGCGCGCATGCGTACACTAATGTGCTTTTTCTGGCTGTGTGATTGTCTTCCTTTGCTACGGCGGTCAAGTTGCTTTCACGGTGGATATTTGCCTCCGGAGCTCCAGCGGAAGCTCCCCCTCACTGTGCCCACACTGCTCTCTCATGCTGCGGGGAGATTGCAGGAGAGGTGCCGCTCTCAACACTACTTTATGCTTAGGGACCGTCAATAAATTACTATTGTCTTCGAAGATGTAAATCTGCTACATCAAAACACTGATTCATCTAAAAGGAGGTCAAATAAATAGTCCTACAGTTTTAATATCGTTCCTGATTTTATAATTTAAATATTTTTTTTAATGTAAACAATAATTATTTGTTTTAAAAGCCTCCATGTTATCATGCAACTTAGTAACCAAATTCCACTTTATATTAGTCCTTTTATTTTAAAATAGGATCAAAAACATTTTGATATTAAAAACAAATGTTTATTTTCAATAGATTCCTGGTCATATGACCTAAAATCCCAAATTCACTTGATATTTGAAGTGTTTTCTCTAATGTGTTTCACACCTTTTTGTTTTAAAATGTAAGTTTAATTGGATTTTATATAAATTTGTAATACTGAAAACCATGGTTTCATTTGTAGCTCCCGCAACAACTACGACTATCCAACATAAAACCAACTTGACTCTCATTTGGAGCTAATAAAAATGTTGATAATTATCTGTATAAGACATATCATGCACATGATCTTTATTAAAAAACTTTTTTTTAATAAAACCCTATTTTAAAATAAAAGGGTGTGCGTTACACTAAAAGGTTAGCACGACTAATAAGTGGAATTAGGTTACTAAATTGTATGACATGGAGACTATTGGGAAATTATCCTTATTTTTTTATATTAAACATGGATATATATGTTAGAATTATGAAATAATGGGCATGCACAATAAGGAGGTATGAGTAATATATTTACCTTCTTTTAGATGAATCAGTGTTTTGATGTAGCAGATATACATTTTTCAAGACAATAGTGATTTATTGACGGTCCCTAAGCATAAAGCAGTGTTGAGAGCTGTGATGAGGTGGCATCTGAATGCAGCTGGGATAGGCTCCAGCACCCCCTGCCACCCCAAAAGAGACAAGCGGTAGACAATGGATGGAGAGCTGCACCTCACACAGACAGAAAAAGCACATTAGTGTACGCATGCGCGCCAGGCTCTTAGATAAATAACAATTGTCTCTCACCCCGTCTGTAAGAGTTCCATTTAAAAAGGTTGGCTTTACCTCGTCTTTCGGCTTACGGCCATACTACCCTGAACACGCCCGATCTCGGAAGCTAAGCAGGGTCGGGCCTGGTTAGTACTTGGATGGGAGACCGCCTGGGAATACCAGGTGCTGTAAGCTTTTACACTCACGCCAGAGGGCGCTGTTTCTCACTTCTTGCAAAAAAAACCTATCGTTTTTATTTCACTTTCAGTTTTACAAAAACACATGTCATTTTATAAATTCACCAGTCACGGATAGTCCGTCAATATGTTCAACACCAGTTTGACTGTTACTGCAATATAACAATACAACAATGTATCATAATTAATACACAATATGAGAATGTGTGCTGTATAAATGAATTACTTAATTTAATTAGAACACAACAGGAGCAGTAAATATGCAGGGATTACCTGAACTGATGTGTTGTGTTAATTTAGCAATATTAAAGGTGTCATATGTAGAATTTGCATGTCAAGTGATCATTAAATGTCCCTGATATGTCAAAAGGCGTTAATAAATCATGTTCTTTTCCAATACCTCTATAACTGATAACAGTACAACCTGTCAGCACTCTCTTCAGACTGAGAAAGCTGTCCACTCACATTTTGTAATGCCAAGCTAAATGCTAACCTAGCCTTACTAGGCCTCAGTAAGCTAATTTTTGCTAACCTAGCTCAATGCTAAACTAATCCTATGCTAATCTAATTTATGTTAACCTATGCTATGCTAACAGTGACACACCTCTCCGGCCCACGTCTAACGTGCAGCACGTCACACAACCTCGTCACAACGACACACCTCTTATCTCAAAATGTCTCCTAACAGAGCCGCCTCTTCTTCTTACTGCGTCACACGTGCACAAAAAAATCAACAACGAGCGAGCCTTTTTTGTGTAATCAAAATCTCAGACACTTTTTTTTACAAAACTATAATATCGCACAGTCACAATCAGACTCACACAGACAAAAACAACCTCAACAGTCAACTATTTTTCTCACCCAGAAGCACAGCTGTATTATATCAGAACCTAATAATAATAAACAACATTTATTATTCACTCTGAGCTGGACGAAATGGCTCGGGAGAGAGAAGTCTGGGCTGCTGCCCCCGCGACCCGACCTCTGATAAGCGGAAGAAGATACATGGATGGATGGATTCACTCATATGATTTCCGAACATAATTTGTCTATCTTCTCATACACACACACATTTTGGACAATTTCCAGACCTTTACAGATTAGCAGGGATGTGAGGGGATGCGGGTGTGTGTGGGAGTAATGATTAACTCTTTCAAGACAGGGAAAATGAAAAAGTCAGACCCGCAGGTGCATACACAATTCTTTTTAAGCTACGCATATATAAATGTACCAACAATAAAACTGAATCACTACACATCCAACACACTTTTCAACATTCACCAACACACACACACATTAACAAAATACAACCCACCCCAATGTCCGGACAATATAAACAATTATACACGCGTGCTTTTTGTGGAACGGCCGTCTCATAACACGAACGCAGGTCACTTCTTACTCATAAAACGGCGATTAACCCGTCCAGCGGAGCAGACCCTGCGTTACCACCCTGACCAACACGGAAACCAGCCTAAAGACGCCGTAGAATCACTGGTAATCAGCCAACAATTCTACAGCCATCATGTTTGGTCAATTCCATACAGTTTCACCAACGCTTCAACTCTATGGAGCCCGATCTCCATCTGTCTAACTCAGTGGTCGGCAACCCGCGGCTCTTTGACCATTCTGATGCGGCTCAGCGGCTTACTTGCTAATGTTGTGTCGTTCGCGAACGATTCGTTGGAACGAACAAATCTTTTGAGTGAACGTACTGTACCGAATCACTTCATGAACTGATTCGTTCCTTTCTCAGTTCAATTGAGCTCCGCCGCGACCATGCCGGTATGAGTGGAACTGGCGCATTCTGTGACTCACTGAACCCTCGACGACGGCGAACGACGCAGCCAGCTACTCATCATGGGGGCGGGGGGAGGGACTGAGCAAACGATTCGTTCACCGCGGATTAACGACATGAATCACTCAGTCACTCATTCAGAATGAGGACTGGCGAACCTACTGACACAGAGAACTGACTGTGTCGCGGAGGAGGACGTCACATTGAGGCTCTCGTTCAGTCACTGTGCGCGTCGTTCATTGGGTGCTGAGGGCTTGTGTCGTTGGCGAACTGACACACACCGAGATCTGCCGCTGGGGAAGCTGTTACTGACTGACTCATGATTCGCCGACCTGCACACAGAACTGCTGCTGCAGAAGTGATTCAGGTTCACGTACTGAACTGTGCTGACTGTGTCACTCACTGCCTGGTGTACTGCATGCACAGAGCTGTGTAGGGACTCGCGTTCACCCTATTTGCTGCTTCTCCCGCGAATGTCTGCACTGTACTGTACTACGCACGCCCCGCCCCTCCTATTTTTATTTTTTATTTTTTTGGGGGGGGGGATTCGGTGAACAAATTTTTTGAACGACTCAATTAAAGGAACTGATTCTAGTGATTCAGTACAGTCAAAAGAACTGCCGATCCCATCACTTGTACTTGCCGACCCTCCCGATTTTCCCAGGAGACTTCAGAATTTCAGTGCCACTCCCAGAAATCTCCTGGAGTATATATTCTCCGATCTTTTTTATTATTTATTTTCACCCTAACAATTTCACCCTAACAACAAAAATAAGGGCGTGCATACAAAATGTGAATAAACTAGCACGCAGTTTGTACAGGTGGGAGAGAGTGTGAAATGCTGTGCCATCACGGCAAGCCCTTATTATTGTTGCTTGGGTGAAAATCAGCGGATGTTGGAGAGAATAGTAGCCCTGAATTTCGGGAGTCTCCCGGAAAAATCGGGAGGGTTGGCAAGTATGACGCTGTCAAGTGCCGTCCATATAAAACTTGCGGGCCGCACTAACATTACATTTTCATATGAAGGTGCAGACCGCCTGTCTGAGACCCCTGGTTTATACATAGCACAAAGCAAAAAAAAACTTTGTACGCAGTGTTATTTCATTTTAAATTTCAAAAGAGTTTTGTGGCTCCCATTGTTTTCTTTAATTTGTGAAACTGGTCAAAATGGCTCTTTGAGTGGTAAAGGTTGCCGACCCCTGGTCTAACTGCAGCACACTAATCAGAACGTCGTGACAAACATCAGCTCAGTCGATCTCTTTTACCGGAGTCACTGAAAAGGTCACTTAAAATGAGGCCTTTTCACCCCTGCAGTTCCACAAAGACAGATGCGTCGCACATTCACAAACTTTCAACAATTTTTTATAGTCAAATATACCACCGGTTAGTTAAAAAGGCCTTCACTTTAGCTGTATCCAAACTGTGCTAATCTGGTGTACTTGCAGAAGAAGGCCCCCTCTGCCGACAACGCCAGAGGGGGGAAGAAGTTAAAAAATGTATTTGCCTCAAATCGTTTGTGCTTGACACTCCTGAACCACCACAATTCTATTAACAGTTCCCCTTATTGTTGTCATGTCTGTGTGATCATGTTTTGTTTTAGTCATGTTTTGTTTTGTTTGGTTGTTGGACTCTTCAGTTTCTGTTTACGCTCCATTGTGTTTGTTTCCATGCCAACCCTTTAGTTTTCACCTGTCTCACGTTTTGCACTCACGCACCTGTCACTAATCATGTCTGTATTATTTAAGCCCATTGTCAGCCTGGAAACATCACACTATTGACACACTCCTGACACTCTGTTTCATGTTCATAGTCCACGCTGCCCTGTTCACATCACAGTAAGTGTTTATTTGTTTTATGTCCATAGTTTCTGCCTTTGTGCAAGTTTTGTTTTCTTAGCCAAGTTTATCTCCGCCTTGAACACGCTTTTTGTTTACACTTTATTAGTATAATTAAAATATGTATTCACCTTCACGCCGTGTCCGGTCCAAATCCTTTGCACCATGGGAAAACAAACCACGCCAAAGTCCACGTATTGACAATTGTTACAACAAGAAATCACAAGTTTTCAAACAAACACACAGACAATATAATCACATATATAACAACCCAATCCAACCATAACATACCCCATTCCAGGTTGTTTTTGGAGAACCTGGCTAGACCTATCTGTTATCAAAAACAGGTTCATCATTTAGTCTTACCAGTCCCGACCATCTCAGACAGACAGCGTTTACACATTAAGGGAAATTGCTTAACTTTAGATGCGCACATGCAACTCTGTCTGCCTTGAGATACCGGGAGTCCTGATATCAACCGTTCTAGACCATCCTGTTCGTGACGCCAATTTTATGTGGTGGAAGGTCCGAATCTTAAACAGCAACAAAAGTGAATTTAGTACAAAAGTTTTATTTATCCATAATCAACTGGTACAAGGTTGGATTGAATTGCCAATGCAAACAGACAACGTCCTCCGCAGAAGTTGGATGAATGGAGAATCATGCGAATCATGCATAGACTTGGTCTACTTGGCCATTTATGTGTTTCTCTCATGTGTCAAGGTACCGTTGTTTTGGACCTGTTTATTCTGCAACCTCCTTGAATCCTTTGGCCATAATAAACAATGAAAACATTTTGTAGAATGGTCAGGCTGACCACTCGTTCAACTATAACCTACATATGCTCCTTCAATGGTTCAGAATAGAAAAAAGAAAAACGAGCAGACATTCTTAATGCTTTTCGACCTCGCTCTCTTTTTGGACTGTGACAGACACAAAATATGGTTCAATAGGTCAGAAATTCCACCACACTGTTACGTATTATTTTGGGGTCTCCCTATGTCTAGCATTAAAAGATTACAGTTGGTACAAAATGCGGCTGCTAGACTTTTGACAAGAACAAGAAAGTTTGATCATATTACGCCTATAATGTATACACCTTTATATACATATATACACATATATATATACAGTATATATATACCTATACTGGCTCACCTGCACTGATTTCCTGTGCACTTAAGATGTGACTTTAAGGTTTTACTACTGAGGTATAAAATACTACGCGGTCTAGCTCCAGCCTATCTTGCCGATTGTATTGTACCATATGTCCCGGCAAGAAATCTGCCTTCAAAAAACTCCGGCCTATTAGTGATTCCCAGAGCCCAAAAAAAGTCTGCGGGCTATAGAGCGTTTTCTATTGGGGCTCCAGTACTATGGAATGCCCTCCCGGTAACAATTAGAGATGCTACCTCAGTAGAAGCATTTAAGTCCCATCTTAAAACTCATTTGTATACTCTAGCCTTTAACTAAACCCCCTTTTTAGACCAGTTAATCTGCCATTTACTTTATTTTATGCTCTGTCCCCCTCTCCTTTGTGGAGGTGGGGCACAGGTCCGGTGGCCATGGATGAAGTGCTGGCTGTCCAGAGTCGGGACCCGGGGTGGACCGCTCGCCTGTGCATCGGTTGGGGACATCTCTGTGCTGCTGACCCGTCTCCGCTCGGGATGCCTACTGACCCCACTATGGACTGGACTCTTACTATTATGTTAGATCCACTATGGACTGGACCCTCACACTATTATGTTAGACCCACTATGGACTGGACTCTTACTATTATGTTAGATCCACTATGGACTGGACCCTCACACTATTATGTTAGATCCACTATGGACTGGATTTTCACAATATTATGCTAGACCCACTCAACGTCCATTGCACCGGTCTCCTCTAGAGGGGGTGTGGGGGGTGGGGGGTCACCCACATCTGCGGTCCTCTCTTAGGTTTCTCATTGTCATCCCACTGGGTTGAGTTTTTCCTTGCCCTGATGTGGGATCTGAACCGATGATGTCGTTGTGGCTTGTGCAGCCCTTTGAGACACTTGTGATTTAGGGCTATATTAATAAACATTGATTGATTGATTGATTGACTCAAGATTCAAGGACTGTATATCTAAGAGTATAACAGCTTTATGTAGTGTAATGAAAGATTAAAAAAAAATGCTCAGTTTTGTAAGTATTAAAAGGACACATTTATTAGAAAACCAAGACTTATAGCAATATTTGCAGTTGTAGCATTTTTTTAATATGAAGGTGAAACATGTAACAAAGACAAGCATATGTTTAATTGAAATGTTTACAAAAGCCTATAATTCAGAAACTATTGAAAGAACTGTTTCATGCTTGTATAAGGTCTGTTGAATCTAAAATCATATTCAACTTCCATCCATCCATCCATCTTCTTCCGCTTATCCGAGGTTGGGACGCGGGGGCAGCAGCCTAAGCAGGGAAGCCCAGAATTCCCTCTCCCCAGCAACTTCGTCCAGCTACTTCCGGAGGATCCCGAGGCGTTCCCAGGCCAGCCGGGAGAGATAGTCTTCCCAACGTGTCCTGGGTCTTCCCCGCAGCGTCCTACCAGTCGGACGTTCCCGAAACACCTCCATAGGGAGGCGTTCGGGTGGCATCCTCATCCACAACATCCGCAGTTGAGGTCAGCAGAACACCATCCTCACCATACACAGTATTGATAGTGCACTGCTTCACCTTCCTGAGGCGGCAGATGATGGTCCAGAATCGCTTTGAAGCTGTCCGGAAGTCGTTTTCCATGGCTTCTCCAAACTCCTCCCATGTCCGAGTTTTTGCTTCCGCGACCGCTGAAGCCGCACACCGCTTGGCCTGTCGGTACCTTTCCGCTGCCTCCGGAGTCCTTTGAGCCAAAAGAACCCGATAGGATTCCTTCTTCAGCTTGACAGCATCCCTCACCGCCGGTGTCCACCAACGGGTTTTGGGATTACTGCCACGACAGGCACTAACCACTTTGCGGCCACAGCTCCAATCAGCCGCCTCGACAATAGAGGCACGGAACATCGTCTACTCGGACTCAATGTCCAGCACCTCCCTCGTGACATGTTCAAAGTTCTTCTGGAGGTTGGAATTGAAACTCTCTCTGACAGGAGACTCTGCTAGACGTTCCCAGCAGACCCTCACAATGCGTTTGGGCCTGCCAGGTCTGTACAGCATCCTCCCCCACCATCGCAGCCAGCTCACCACCAAGTGGTGATCGGTAGAAAGCTCCGCCCCTCTCTTCACCCGAGTGTCCAAAACATAAGGTAGCAAATACGATGACACAACGACAAAGTCGATCATGGAACTGCGGCCTAGGGTATCCTGGTGCCAAGTGCACATATGGACACCCTTATGTTTGAACATGGTGGTCGTTATGGACAATCTGTGACGAGCACAAAAGTCCAATAACAAAGCACCACTCGGGTTCAGATCCGGGAGGCCATTCTTCCCAATCACGCCTCTCCAGGTTTCACTGTCGTTGCCAACATGAGCGTTGAAGTCCCCCAGTAGGACAAGGGAATCACCCGGGGGAGCACTTTCCAGTACTCCCTCGAGTGTATCCAAAAAGGGTGGGTACTCTGAACTAACGTTTGGTGCTTAAGCACAAACAACAGTCAGGACCCGTCCCCCCACCCGAAGGCGGAGGAAAGCTGCCCTTTCGTCCACTGGGTTGAACTCCAACGTGCAGGCTTTGAGCCGGGGGGCAACAAGAATTGCTACCCCAGCTCATCGCCTCTCACTGCGTGCAACGCCAGTGTGGAAGAGAGTCCAACCCCTCTCGAGAGAACTGGTTCCAGAGCCCTTGCTGTGCGTCGAAGTGAGTCTGACTATATCCAGCCGGAACTTCTCCACCTCGCGCACTAGCTGAGGCTCCTTTTCCCCCAGCGAGGTGACATTTTACGTCCCAAGAGCCGAGGATCGGACCGCCAAGTGCCCTGCCTTCGGCTGCCGCCCAGCTCACAGCGCACCCGACCTCTATGGGCCCTGCTATGTGTGGTGAGCCCATTGGAGGGGGGGACCCACATCGCCTCTTCGGGCTGTGCCCTCCCGGGCCCCATGGGGACAGGCCCGGCCACCAGGCGCTCGCCATTGTGCCCTAACTGCGGGCCTGGCTTTAGAGGGGAGCCCCAGTGACCCGCGTCCGGGCGAGGGAAATCGTAGTCTCGGTACTTGCATGTCCATCGAAGCCTTCGAGTAATCACATGTTTTATTATTATCATTATTGTTTTTTATTTATTTATTTGATATTATTAGGGTTAGGGTTAGTCTCATTCGGACTGAGCAGCACTACATACAACATCAAATATACATTCATATTATACATGCTGTGTTTTTAAACTACATTTAGCACAATCACTGTTTAAGTGTTTTTAAATCCCTGCAGCTTCCATGACTGTTACACACTTGTGTTTACTGTCCTGATTCTTAAACCTGAACATCTTATCACACACAGTGCAACTATACGGTTTCTCTCCAGTGTGTGTTCTCATGTGTGTGGTCATTTGTTCCTTTCTGGAGAAACTCGTCTTACAAACAGAGCAAGTAAAAGGTTTCTCACCTGTGTGTGTTCTCATGTGTAATATCATTTCCCTCTTAGATTTGAATCTTTTAGCACAAGTTGAGCAAACAAAAGGTTTCTCTCCAGTGTGTGTTCTCATGTGTGTGGTCATGTGTGCCTTTCTGGAGAAACTCTTCTTACAAACAGAGCAAGCAAAAGGTTTCTCACCTGTGTGTGTTCTCATGTGTCTGGTCATGTGTTCCTTTTTGGAGAAACTCTTCTTACAAACGGAGCAAGTAAAAGGTTTCTCACCTGTGTGTGTTCTCACATGTAATATAAGTTCCTTCTTAGTGTTGAATCTTTTAGCACAAGCTGAGCAAGCAAAAGGTTTCTCTCCAGTATGTATTCTCATGTGTGTGGTCATGTACTGTTTTGTGGAGAAACTCTTCTTACAAACGGAGCACGTAAAAGGTTTCTCACCTGTGTGTGTTCTCACGTGTAATATAAGTTCCTTATTAGTGTTGAATCTTTTAGCACAAGCTGAGCAAGCAAAAGGTTTCTCTCCAGTATGTGTTCTCATGTGTACTGTAAAATGACTCTTCTGTCTAAATGATTTCCCACATTCAGAGCAGTCAAAGTGTTTGTTGTTAGTGTGATGTCTCGTATCACCTTTAGAGTCATTTTTACTCTCCAAAGGTTTTTGGATGTGGTCACTGTGATCAGAAGAGTGTGACATCATGTGGTCCATGTCTGACAGTGGAGCAAAGATGCTGTCTGGTTCTGACTTGATATCTTCACAATGCTCTCCATCAGCTTCTGTGATGTGTTGACTTACAAGCTCCGCCCCTCTGTTCTCCTCACTTTGACTGTGATGAAGCTGTAAGGACTGAGCTTCATCTTCATCATGAAGCTGCTCCTCTTTAATGTGGGAGGGGGCCTGTAGCTCCTTCTGTCCCACACTGGTGTGCCACTCCTCTTCATGACTCCCCGCTGACACCCGCTGGACGTCTGCAGAACAAATGAGGTGTTACTGTATTGAAGTTTGCAGTATTCAAACTATTGACATGTGAGCTAGGCCAAATAGACAGTGATGGGCAAACTACCTGGACAATGTAGTAAGCTAAGCTACAAGTTACTCTCAATTAAATGTAGCTAAGCTATCCTCAGAGAATTGTAGCACGCTACACTACAAGCTACACTGCAAAAGTAGCTTGCCACATCAAATATATATATATATATATATATATATATGTATGTGTGGGAAAAAAAATCACAAGACTATTTCATCTCTACAGGCCTGTTTCATGAGGGGGGGTACCCTCAATCGTCAGGAGATTTTAATGGGAGCATTCGCATACCATGGTTTATATAGGGCACAGAGTGGGTGGGTACAGGCTGGCCTAGGGGCGTGGTGATTGGCTCATGTGTTACCTAGGAGGTGTTTCCGTCTATGGCGGCATGTTGTTACAATTACGCTGCGCTTGTTGAGGGATGACAGGTCTGGACGGTAAATAATAAACAGCTTCTCTTTCAAGCATAGGTTGCATCTTTTATTACCACTATTGTAAGGTGTGCTGGATGCAAGAATTTGCCATGTTATTGAATATTCAACATTATTGTCTTTGAGGTCCCAAATGTGTTTGCTGAGTTCTGTGGTATTTCGCAAGTTTTTGTTCCTGAAAGAAGCCTTGTGATTGTTCCATCTGGTTTTGAATTCACCCTCGGTTAATCCTACATATGTGTCGGATGTGTTAATGTCCTTGCGTATTACCTTAGATTGGTAGACAACTGATGTTTGTAAGCACCCCCCGTTGAGGTAGCAATCAGGTTTCTTTCGACAGTTACATGCTTTGTTGGTTTTGGAGTCGCTCTGACTGGGGGTCGACGGCTCATTTGCAATTGTTTTGTTGTGGTTTGAGATGATTTGTCGTATATTGTTCATGCAGCTGTAGCTCAATTTAATGTTGTTCTTGTTGAATACTTTTCTTAGGTTGTTGTCTTTGGGAAAGTGTTTGTCAATCAGATTGAGGAATTTGTGTCCAATGTTCGTTGAGACGTTTTTGCTGTATGGGGGGTTGTACCAGATGATGTCGTTTCGTTTTCTGTTCTTTTTTGGCTGGTTTCCTGGCGTGGGTTCATAGGTGAGGGTGAAGTTGTATCCGCTTTCATCAAGGGCTTTTTTGTACGGGGGGGTTGCTTGGTCAAATTCAGCTTTGCTAGATGACAGCATCGATAGCCTTTTATTGATTCCGGTAGGCATTCTTTTCGTGGTGGTGGGCGGGTGGTTGCTGTCATGGTGCACGTATTGGAGTGTTGTGTTGGGTTTCGTGAATGGTTGGTAGCTGTTATTTCTCAGGTTGAAAGTGACGTCAAGGAAGTTGGTGCCACACCCACAAAATGCCCAAGCAACCATTTCCACATCAACACCGTATGAAACAAATAGTCAACAACAGAAGGAGATAACGTCCGCAGGAACCTACCACATAGTGAAGGACATACACTATTTGATTTCCTATTATGCAGCTCATTTTTATTTGACACTTATTGAAATATCTTGTGTGACATCATGCACCAACGTGCACTTTATTTGTTTTAAACTACTGTAGTGGCATTCGGTACAAAAAGTGCACTTTAATTTAGTGTTGTTTTAATATGTGATATGTGACTATGTGACTTGTAAAAAGAGCTCAGCAGCGCATGCACTTTTTGCGTCGGACGAAAAGAGCACCCCCCCCCCCCCCATTCTCAGCACATTCTACAGAGGCACTATAGAGAGCCTGCTGACCAACAGCATCTCTGTCTGGACTGGAGCCTGCAATGCCACAGACTTGAAGTCTCTCCAGAGAGTGGTGAGGACCCTACCCAGGAGATCGCAAAAATCCGCTGCCTGACCAGGGCTCAGAAAATCTGCAAAGACTCCTCCCACCCCCACCAAGGACTGTTTTCACTGCTGGACTCTAGAAAGAGGTTCCGCAGCCTCCGAAGCAGAACCTGGTTCTGTAACAGCTTCTTCCATCAGGCCGTAAGACTCTTGAACGCATCGTAATTAAATTATCCCCTTAACATAAGTCCACTCCCCGTGGACGGATGTGAAAAAGTGCAATATGTTTATCTGTACAGTAATCTATTTATTTATTTATATATGCACCGTATTGCTTTTTTATCCTGCACTACCATGAGCTTATGTAACGAAATTTCGTTCTTATCTGTGCTGTAAAGTTCACATTTGAATGACAATAAAAAGGAAGTCTAAGTCTACGTCTAAATATGTCATCTTAGTGTCACCATGCACAAAAGTGCACTAATAGCTTGTTTTAAAATGTCTCTGACAATCCTGCATTTTCTGTTTTGAAATGACATGAATGTTTGTGCCACTGCTTAATAACTCTTTAATAAATACACTTTTGCTAAATTGACTTAGTTGTGATTTCCCTCTCTGCATGAAAGTTTAAAAGTAGCATATATTAATGCAGTATGAAGAATAATGTTTTAATGTAGACACATAGAATCATCATACTGCTGTCATTATATGCATCAAGTGTTCATTCAAGGCTAAGGCAAAATATCCACATATATATGGTGTATGGTGACATGGACTAAACATATCCACATATATATGGTGTATGGTGACATGGACTAAACATATCCACATATATATGGTGTATGGTGACATGGACTAAACATATCCACATATATATGGTGTATGGTGACATGGACTAAACATATCCACATATATATGGTGTATCGTGACATGGCCTAAACATATCCACATATATATGGTGTATGGTGACATGGACTAAACATATCCACATATATATGGTGTATCGTGACATGGACTAAACATATCCACATATATATGGTGTATGGTGACATGGACTAAACATATCCACATATATATGGTGTATCGTGACATGGACTAAACATATCCACATATATATGGTGTATCGTGACATGGACTAAACATATCCACATATATATGGTGTATCGTGACATGGACTAAACATATCCACATATATATGGTGTATCGTGACATGGACTAAACAAATCCACATATAGAAACCCCGTTTCCATATGAGTTGGGAAATTGTGTTAGATGTAAATATAAACGGAATACAATGATTTGCAAATCCTTTTCAACCCATATTCAATCGAATGCACTACAAAGACAACATATTTGATGTTCAAACTAATAAACTTTATTTTTTTTTTGCAAACAATAATTAACTTCGAATTTCATGGCTGCAACACGTACCAAATTAGTTGGGAAAGGGCATGTTCACCACTGTGTTACATCACCTTTTCTTTTAACAACACTCAAACGATTGGGAACTGAGGAAACTAATTTCTGAAGCTTTGAAAGTGGAATTATTTCCCATTCTTGTTTTATGTAGAGCTTCAGTCGTTCAACAGTCCGGGGTCTCCGCTGTCGTATTTTACGCTTCATAATGCGCCACACATTTTGGGAGACAGGTCTGGACTGCAGGCGGGCCAGGAAATTACCCGCACTCTTTTTTTTTAACGAAGCCACGCTGTTGTAACACGTGCTGAATGTGGCTTGGCATTGTCTTGCTGAAATAAGCAGGGGCGTCCATGAAAAAGACGGCGCTTAAATGGCAGCATATGTTGTTCCAAAACCTGTATGTACCTTTCAGCATTAATGGTGCCTTCACATATGTGTAAGTTACCCATGTCTTGGGCACTAATACACCCCCATACCATCACAGATGCTGGCTTTTGAACTTTGCGTCGATAACAGTCTGAATGGTTCGCTTCCCCTTTGGTCCGGATGACACGATGTCGAATATTTCAGAAAACAATTTGAAATGTGGACTCGTCAGACCACAGAACACTTTTCCACTTTGCATCAATCCATCTTAGATGATCTCGGGCCCAGAGAAGTCGGCGGCGTTTCTGGATGTTGTTGATAAATGGCTTTCGCTTTGCAGAGTAGAGCTGTCACATGGGGGTCGCAGCTTGCTGCGGGGTTGTTCTTCCAACGCAAGAACGGCTCCGGACGACAGCGTAAAGGTAGTAAGTGATTTATTTCTCAACAAAAAACAGAAAACAAGCAAAAGAAAAGCGTGCCGAACGCACGGGAAGCTAAGGCTAAACTTAGCACAGGCAAAAGACAGGGAACTCAAAAACTTACGTGACAATTTGCATGGAGCAAACACAACGAAGGCAGAATGAGTGACAAACAAAGGTAGGCTTAAATAGAGTCTCTGATGAGCAACAGTTGCGCGTGCAAGGCAGGTGAAAATCAAGTAACCATGGTGACGAAACAAACTCACAGGTGCACGAGTAACAACAAAAGGAGTCCAAAACTAACCAAACATAACCAAACAAAACATGATCCGGACCACGGATCATGACAGAACCCCTTCCTCAAGGACAGATCCTAGATGTCCATATAGAAAACACACAAAAAAAACCAAGCAGGGTCAAAAGTCACGGGAGGGCGGAGGGAGGACTTGGTGGTGGGTCGCCAGGCCAAGTGTCCCCGAATCCATCGAGGCAAAGTCAAGTGGCGGCGGCGAGTGGAACGCCGCTGCAGCAGGCGAGGCGGGCGCCCAGGGAATGGCCACATCCGTGGTCGACTGGGAGGTGGGCGCACTTGGCGATGCGGACGACCAGGGAGCGGCCACATCCGTGGTCGACAGGGAGGTGGGCGCGTTGGCGCCTTCATGGCAGGCTTGGACGCAGCAGCAGACGAGTCAGGCGTGGACGCAGCAGCAGACGAGTTAGGCGTGGACGCAGCAGCAGACGAGTCAGGTGTGGACGCAGGTGCAGGCGGCGAAGCTTGGCGTGGTGCGGGCACAGGCGGCGAAGCTTGGCGTGGTGCGGCGAAGCTTGGCGTGGTGCGGGCACGGGCGGCGAAGCTTGGCGTGGTGCGGGCACGGGCGGCGAAGCTAGCCGGAGTGCAGGAACTGGAGCAGGTGCTAGCCGGGGTGCAGGAACTGGAGCAGGTGCTAGCCGGGGTGCAGGAACTGGAGCAGGTGCTAGCCGGGGTGCAGGAACTGGAGCAGGTGCTAGCCGAGGAGCAGGAACAGGTGCTAGCCGAGGAGCAGGAACAGGTGTCAGCCGAGGTGCAGGAACAGGTGTCAGCCGAGGTGCAGGAACTGGAGCAGGTGCTAGCCGAGGAGCAGGAACTGGAGGAGGTGCTAGCCGAGGAGCAGGAACTGGAGCAGGTGCTAGCCGAGGAGCAGGAATCGGAGCAGGTGCTAGCCGAGGAGCAGGAACTGGAGCAGGTGCTAGCCGAGGAGCAGGAACTGGAGCAGGTGCTAGCCGAGGAACAGGAACTGGAGCAGGTGCTAGCCGAGGAACAGGAACTGGAGCAGGTGCTAGCCGAGGAACAGGAACTGGAGCAGGTGCTAGCCGAGGAACAGGAACTGGAGCTGGTGGCGTTTGCAGGCCCACCGGAGATGATGGTGGCGTCTGCAAGCCCACCAGAGATGATAGTGGCGTCTGCAAGCCCACTGGAGATGATGGTTGCGTCTGCAAGCCCACCGGAGATGATGGTGGCGTCTGCAAGCCCACCGGGGATGAAGTTAGCCATGAGCATGGCGGAGGCGGTCTAGCTGGGGGTTGCGGCTTGACATGCCGACGGATTGGTGGTGGAGGACGAACTGGAGGTTGCGGCTTGGCAGGTCGAAAAACTGGTGGTGGCGGCCGGGATGGAGGTTGCTGCCTGGCTGGGCGCAGCTGAGCAGCCCCACCAGCACAGCTCCCGGCCCCAGCACCCCCCCCTCAAGGGGCGGATACCAGACGCGCTCCTTGCGGTCTGGAACAGTCTTTAAAGGGGAGTGGCGGGAGGTTAGGAGGGGGGCAGAATTCTCCCCTTTAAATAGTCCAAAATGTTCATCTCTCCTTCCAACAGGAGAGTGACGAGGAGACAGGGAAGACAAAGTCTGTGACGTGGGCGGGGCTATGGTCCATAGGGGCGGAGTCAGAGTCACTGGGGACGGAGGTGACTGAGGTTGACTAACTCTAGCTTTCAACAAAATGTCCTGATAATACTTTATTTTTGAAATAAAGTCTGTAGGAGGTGGCTGACAACGGCTGACAGAAGGCAAAAAAAAAATTCCTGATCAGTGACTTCCTCTGAAGACGCCGGCGGAATGATGTCATCGCCAAGCGCCGGTTCAATGACGTCATCAGAGTAAGAGTGCATTCTTTCGACCGCCCATGTAGTGAACTGTTTGGCAAAGTGATGAATTGGATTACCAAAGTTCGGCGGCGAGGAATACTGGTTTGATTGAGGAATGTTGCTGTCCGGAGGAGGAGTTTGGGGGAGCGACGCATTTTGGCGGCGGAACGAAGTCTTTTTGGCTGGCTTCCGTCCTCGCCGGCGCGTCTCCATCTCCTCGTCGTGGCTGGTCTGCGAAAGAACGTAAGCTGCCTTCGTTCTGTCACATGGGGGTCGCAGCTTGCTGCGGGGTTGTTCTTCCAACGCAAGAACGGCTCCGGGCGACAGCGTAAAGGTAGGAAGTGATTTATTTCTCAACAAAAAACAGAAAACAAGCAAAAGAAAAGTGTGCCGAACGCACGGGAAGCTAAGGCTAAACTTAGCACAGGCAAAAGACAGGGAACTCAAAAATTTACGTGACAATTTGCATGGAGCAAACACAACGAAGGCAGAATGAGTGACAAACAAAGGTAGGCTTAAATAGAGTCTCTGATGAGCCACAGGTGCACGTGCAAGGCAGGTGAAAATCAAGTAACCATGGTGACGAAACAAACTCACAGGTGCACGAGTAACAGCAAAAGGAGTCCTAAACTAACCAAACATAACCAAACAAAACATGATCCGGACCACGGATCATGACAAGAGCTTTAACTTGCACTTACAGATGTAGCGACCAACTGTATTTAGTGACAGTGGTTTTCTGAAGTGTTCCTGAGCCTATGTGGTGATATCCTTTAGAGATTGATGTCGCTTGTTGATCCAGTGCCGTCTGAGGGATCGAAGGTCACGGTCATTCAATGTTGGTTTCCGGCCATGTCGCTTACGTGGAGTGATTTCTCCAGATTCTCTGAACCTTTTGATGATATTATGGACCGTAGATGTTGAAATCCCTAAATTTCTTGCAATTGCACTTTGAGAAACGTTGTTATTAAACTGTTTGACTATTTGCTCACGCAGTTGTGGACAAAAGGGTGTACCTCGCCCCATCCTTTCTTGTGAAAGACTGAGCATTTTTTGGGAAGCTGTTTTTATACCCAATCATGGCACCCACCTGTTCCCAATTAGCCTGCAAACCTGTGGGATATTCCAAATAAGTGTTTGATGAGCATTCCTCAACTTTATCAGTATTTATTGCCACCTTTCCCAACTTCTTTGTCACGTGTTGCTGGCATCAAATTCTAAAGTTAATGATTATTTGCAAAAAAAAAAGAAAAGGTTTATCAGTTTGAACATCAAATATGTTGTCTTTGTAGCATATTCAACTGAATATGGGTTGAAAATCATTTGCAAATCATTGTATTCCGTTTATATTTACATCTAACAAAATTTCCCAACTCATATGGAAACAGGGTTTGTATATCGTGACATGGCCTAAACATATCCACATATATATGGTGTATCGTGACATGGCCTAAACATATCCACATATATATGGTGTATCGTGACATGGCCTAAACATATCCACATATAAAGGTGTATTGTGACATGGACTAAACATATCCACATATATATGGTGTATCCTGACATGGCCTAAACATATCCACATATATATGGTGTATCGTGACATAGCCTAAACATATCCACATATATATGGTGTATCGTGACATGGCCTAAACATATCCACATATATATGGTGTATCGTGACATGGCCTAAACATATCCACATATTAATAAAAAGCCATATCGCCCAGCCCTAGTTAGAATGTGATTTTTTTTTTTTTTTTAAATATATCCACCGTTGTGTCTTTTATAATGATTGTGAACGATAGAAAAAATTCCCCAAAAAAGTGCACTTCCCCTCTAAATTCCAAGGATTAGATTTAAGACTTGAAGTGTATGAGCATGAAGTGATGAAGCCTTCTTGGATGAATCTTCTAAGACAAAGTGAACAGTCCAGTTGTGATGGATTGAATGCCCTGAGAATAAAATGATATGTGCTTACTTGGACTGTGATGAAGCTGTGAGGACTCAGGTGCTTTGTCTTCATGCTCTTCAGTCTTCACAGAGACAACAGTCAGTGGAAACTTGCTGACATCATCCTCCTCCTGCCCTACAACACACTCTCCCTCCTCTTCCTCTTTCATGAGTGGATCCTCCTCTTCCTCTTTCATGTGGGTGGGCTGTGGATCCTCCTCTTCCTCTTTCATGTGAGGGGGCTGCTGGATGTCTGTTGGGTAAATGTAAATAAGATAAAGAGAGAAGAGAAATAGTTTAGGACTGACACTGTTAACACAATGACATTATTTGTGTTCTTCCGTGTGTTGGGTTAAAAGTGTGTAGCAAAATAACTAATAAAAACACGGGAAATACCTCCTTTTTTCCTAAAATCAATTCAAAAGTGGCACAGTGAGTACCAAAACAGACTTGGAAATAGGATAAGGGGCAATTTGAAAAGTTTTTATAACTACGAGGCAGCACTGATTGAGGCATTTTGAACTTCACTGGTGTAAATAGTGTAAATATTTTATTCTGTATACGGTCCATTACACCTACTCTTTATCTCTAAACTTAACCATAATCTTTTAATGACAAAGTCATTACCATAACTTCAATATCATGGAAATAAAAAAATAATAATTCCAAAATCACTTAAAAAAAACATTCATGGTAAGTATTTTGTCATCATGCAGAATACTTTTTTGTGGTCATTTTGTTGGCTGGACCAAAAGAAACTTTTACCAAAAACATGTTTTACTTTTGAGAGATTGATTGAGACTTGTATTAGTAGATTGCACAGTACAGTACATATTCCGTACAATTGACCACTAAATGGTAACACCCGTATAAGTTTTTCAACTTGTTTAAGTCGGGGTCCACTTAAATCAATTCATGGTAGTATGTGGTGTTTTATGGAGTATCTCCATCAAAAATTCCTCTTTAGGAATTGGAGACTATCTACAACACGCTGAAGGAAAGTCAGTCACCTTTATGTTCTTTTAATAAATCAAGTGTTGACTACTTTGGATATTGAAAATAAATGTTTACTTTCACTTATTGTTACATGTAAATCAGAATCAGGAAGTGAAATGATAACTAATTAGATGCGATTACAGTGTAAAATGTATTTGGTGAGTGTGTGAGTTTTGTGTAAACATGTTGATACAGGTTTACATCTTCTTGGGGACTGGAACACAGATATGTCCTGAAAGAATGCACCCATTTTTAAAACCTTCACTAAGCTGTGCCACCAACATTGTCTCACTTAGCTCATTAAGCAAACTACCAGGGTGAGTGAGTCCTTTTAAACCTTCATAGTCCTCGTTGTTACTTCTGACCAGTCTAAGATCAGCACAAGTGGAACTACTGTATGCAGCTTAAGTGATCATTCAATGATTTTCTGTACCCATATAGAACATAGAACTGAGGCTGACGACCACAAAACAAGCGAAGCAACAATCCTCAAGACCTAGACTAGCAGGGCTTTCAATGACAAACTGGCAAATTAAGACTCACCTGGTACTTGCAAGTACACAGGTTTTTGGGTCAATTCCTAACCTCAGAAAAGTAGATAACTTCACAGTCAAAGTGGGTGACAATATTATAACAAACAACAATGAGATTACCTATCTTGGCTGCATCGTAGAGACTAATCTCTCCAGTGAAAAAATGACTACCAAGGTAGTCAAAGAATCAACCGACAAATTATGTTCTTACTAGTGTTGTCCCAATACCAATATTTTGGTACCGGGACCTGTACCAAAATGTATTTCAATACTTTTCCGAACTTTTTGATACTTTTCTAAATAGAAAGGACCACAAAAAAGTGCCTTATTGGCTTTATTTTAACAAAAAATCTTAGGGTACATTAAACATATGTTTATTATTGCAATTTAGTCCTTAAATAAAATAGTGAACGGACTAGACAACTTGTCTTTTATTAGGAAGTTAACAAACAAAAGCTCCCAGTTTAGTCTGCTGACATATGCAGTAACATATTGTGTCATTTATATTATATTATTTTGTCAATATTATTAAATGGTAAATGGTAAATGGGTTGTACTTAAACCCCCACTGGGGTGAGTTTTTCCTTGCCCTTATGTGGGCTTTGTACCGAGGATGTCGTTGTGGCTTGTGCAGCCCTTTGAGACACTTGTGATTTAGGGCTATATAAATAAACATTGATTGATTGATTGATTGATTGTACTTTTATAGCGCTGTTCTACCTTTTTAAGGAACTCAAAGCGCTTTGACACTATTTCCACATTCACCCATTCACACACACATTCACACACTGATGGCGGGAGCTCTCATGCACGGTGCTAACCAGGACCCATCAGGAGCAAGGGTGAAGTGTCTTGCTCAAGGACACAATGGACGTGACTAGAATGGTAGAAGGTGGGGATTGAACCAGTAAACCTCAGAATGCTGGCACGGCCACTCTCACAACTTCGCCACGCCGTCCCCTGTTATTAAGGACAAGTGGTCGAAAATTGATTATTAATCTACTTGTTCATTTACTGTTAATATCTGCTTATTTTCTGTTTCAACATGTTCTATCTACACTTCTGTTAAAATGTAATAATCACTTATTCTTCTGTTGTTTGATACTTAACATTAGTTTTGGATGATACCACAAATTTGGGTATCAATCTGATACCAAGTAGTTACAGGATCATACATTGGTCATATTCAAAGTCCTCATGTGTCCAGGAACATATTTACTGACTTTATAAACATAATATTTTTTTTTTAAACGAAAGAAGATGGTGTAATGCCAAAAAATATAGATGTAATCATAGAAGTAGTACTTTTTAGAGGCGGTATAGTACCGAATATGATTAATTAGTATTGTGATACTATACGAATGCTGGTATACCGTACAACCCTAGTTCTTACATAGTAGGATCACCCCGCTGGTGGGTAGAAATACACTTAAGACTCTAACACAAGCACTCATTTAACCCCACTTTGACTACAGAGTTCATGTTTGGTACCGTGACGCCTTAAAAGCCCTGAAAAACAAACTCCAGACAGCCCAAAACAAAATGATTGGGCTTCTACTCAACCGTCCATCTCGGGCTCACCTTTTCGCCAACCATTTCCTTAAAGTGGGGAGGCTCTTGGTAGGTGACAGAGTACATCTTCTTGCAGTTGGTCTGGTGTACAAGATACACCACAGCACTAAAATACCCATGTACCTGTCTAGATACTTCAAAATATATTGACCATTATAACACCAGAGGTAGTTGTACAAGTCACATTCAACCCAGATCTCACTCCAAAAAAGGTTCTAATTAGTTTGCCTGCTATACCACCAACATGTGGAAGTCCCTATCAATAGCCATAAAGGAGTGTAAATCCCTTACTTCCTTCAAAGCAGCTTTGACAAGACATTACAGGTTGTTGTTACTCGTAACTGGGAATATACAAAGCCTTTTGCTGCAATTTTCTTGCAGTATTGTTTTCTTTTTGCTACTTTCTACATACTTTGTGTTCTATCTGTGTGAGTGAACAAATATTTCAACTGAAACCATCTCAGGCTTTCTTGTAGCAGTGAATGTGTACCGTGATGAAAGTGTAGCCTTTCCTATGCAAACTTCTCATAACTCCTTCAATCAATCAATCACACATTGTTACAAACTGAGAGGAACATCAACCTCAAACTGTCTCGTTTTCATGAAGAATCTAAATGAAAGCATTGCATCATCCCCACAAGACATATCATCTATTGAAGAAAAGTGTTAATAATGAAATATAAAGTTAGTAAAGATGTGAGAGTAAGAAGTAAACAAAGCTGTTGTGTGTAACACAACTTGATGTTTCTTGAAAACAGCGTCCAGTAGTTGACTGTTCTCTTTCGTTCTAGAAAGTTCCGCCTGGTAATCTGCTATCGTTCTTTCGCACATTTTCACACAAACACAACACTTTACACTCACATGTTCACACAATCACAACACTTTACACTCACATGTTCACACAATCACAACACTTTACACTCACATGTTCACACAATCACAACACTTTACACTCACATTTTCACACAATCACAACACTTTACACTCACATTTGATCTCTACTTAGCGATGTGTTGATAACAACCGCGTCTCTTTGTTAGCAGCTAGCAAGCTAAGCTAGCTAAACTTGCTAGCGCGATAAGGTTCTCGCTCACCGAGACGGGTTTTTTCCTGAATTACAGACTCAAAGATGTACTTTATACGACATACATTTTTACAAACTGAAGAACAAATAATAGGACTGACTTATTAGCGTCCTTCTGGCTTCTTTCTGCGTCAATGTGCTTTCACAACAGTTGGCACGCTTGACGTTACAAGACGGTTCTGCTCTCGTCTATGACTGCTCTGCTCTCGCGAGATGTGTCATGCGCAGAAGACTCAAAGCTTTGTAGTAAATTAGGAGCGTGATCACTTTTTGATTTTCTACATTTATTTTGCATTATTGACTTTGTTAAAACTGTTGTTTGTAATAAAATGATTAATTGTATTATTTTGTTGTAATTGTTTCAAGAACTAAAATGATGTATTGTTGTATTATTCACCAATAAGTCAATACATTTTGGTCCTGTGTTTTATTCTGATGATAATGAAAAATGAGGTAAAAGGCAAAGTGAAAGTGAAACTAAGCTACTACTTCTCGCCTACACGTCAATTTATTGTGCGGTAGCCAAAAGTCACCAGTAGATGGCAGTGCAGTATTGTAAAGTCCTACATATAGTACCATTTAAATGTTGCTGGTCATATTAATAAAATGCAAAATCATTTATTTTTGACGAAATACCTCTAGTAGTGATACAAATGTGCTCTGGCAAAATAATCTTATTTCCTTTGTTTGGCTTGAAAGAAGCTATGAAAATAAACATGACAAAAAATGAGTAGTTCTCAAGAAGAAAAAGAGGATGTAGATGATGTGAAAGGCCCAAATCCTCTGTTTAGGAATAATACGAATAATAATAATCAATGTTATTTATAAGGTGCCTTTCTAGAGACGATACAAACATTACAACATTGAACAATATAAAACAGAAAATGTCAGTTTAGACAAGAAACTAGAAATAGCTGAAATGAAAGTGAATAAGCATTCTGGAATAAGTGTGTTCTTTATTTGAAAAGGCTAAATGAGTCCATATTGTGGAAGTCTTGCTGTTCCTAAAATATGGAGGGTCAAATTGGACAAAATTAAACAATTGATTGATTGAAATAAATACATCTTTAAATAATTACTTAAAAATGTGATAATTCATTACAAATGGAATTAAATACATAAATGTATTTTATCTTTCAAACTCAGCCATCAAAGTCAGTGGGCGGGTCCTAACATCTGATTGGTTCCAATGACCAGAGAGAATAGCGGTTGATATCTTTGTCCGAAAGTGAGGAAATTGTTACATCTTTGTAACTGTTTTGGACTTAAGTTTGCTTGTTATCTGTATGTGGTATATAAGTTCCTGTCCTGTGCCCATATTTGGTATTTTTCACTTCCTTGTGCTGTTCACAGGCTTCCACACCAGCTGCCTGATATGCAACCGGGACACACCTGTACCATGTTGCCAATCAGTCTCTTATTTCAGTCCAGATTTAACCAGACAGCTTCGGATCATTGCTTCGCGTACGTGTGATGTTTCCGGTACAAAATGAGTTCCGTCTCTTGCGCATTTACTTCTGCACTCGCCTTCTTTTGTTTTCCCCCACTCCTTTTGTGGTTGAGTTTTCTGTTCTTTTCTTCCCTTCATGTGAGTGCACCTTTTGTTTGTATTAAATAATATTATTTTACTCAGCGTCTGCCTCCCGTCTCTGCATCCTTGGGGTCTCGTCACTAAGCTGCATTCCAGCTCCTGACAGAAATAACTGTATTAAATTCCTCTACTTTATTTGCTACATGCTGTGGGTCAGCATAGGTCTTACTTGCACATGTTCCACATCTACCAGCAACTCCCCAAAAAGTATTAAAAAGTATGTCCTTCTAAGACGTCATGTTTTCAAATACTTTTAAAGTTCCAAAGATATGAAGATATGACGGGGTGAGGTTGTGGATATTCAAGAAATACACGACGCACTTACCCGTGTAACAAATGATCCAAGGAGGGGAACCTTAAACGATGGGTTAGTGTGGCTGACACTGGGCTTAAGCTGAATAATTGTTTGTTTAAGGAGTTATCTGGCTTAATGTAGACAGGGCCTGACTTTGCCTGTGACCTTTGCTGAATTAATTTTGTCAAATCTTTTAAGGAAGTCCTGGTCTCTATACATCATATGTATATATATATACAAATATATACATATATATATATATGTATATATATATATATAAATACATCCATTTTCTACCGCTTGTCCCTTTATATATGTGTGTATATATATATATATATATATATATATATGCAGGGCTCAAATTTAACCACGGCAACCGCGGCATTTTCCGTGACCACCCTTGTGACTTGCCGTAATGCCCGAAAAAATTGACCGGCATTTAAGGCAAGAACATGCCGTGACCGCCCTTGACTTTTTACTTGTTAATGGACTATGGATGTAACAATAAACGGTATAATGATACATCCATCCATCCATCCATTTTCTACCGCTTATTCCCTTCGGGGTCGCGGGGGGCGCTGGAGCCTATCTCAGCTACAATCGGGCGGAAGGCGGGGTACACCCTGGACAAGTCGCCACCTCATCGCAGGGCTAAAATGATACACAGCGGTGAAATTCCAGATGTTTAGTAACACGTTTACATTTTTAATGACCGAATAACCGTCATTTATCAATGCATTTTACGCAACTGCTTACTTCCTGAATACTGAAGCGCCGCAGCGTCTGCTCATGCTCACTAGAGTCGTACGGCTCGGGAGACATGGCGGTGACTTCATGCACTTTCATTTTGAACCTGAAGCTGGCTAGCCTCCTTTAAGGTAACACTTTTCTTAACCTTAAAAAGTTACAATTGGAGGCCTGTATATGTGTGTATACCAATAGTAACAAGCTAGTTATTGATTTTTAGTTTTACTTTAAGCAAGTTGCAAACAAGACACTTAAATGTTTGCGGTCATTGTGATTATATTATACATTAAAATGTCATTTTCTTGTTATTAGTCAATATAAAGTTAGTAAAGATGTGAGAGTAAGAAGTCAACAAACCTGTTCTGTGTAACACAACTTGATGTTTCTTGAAAACAGCGTCCAATAGTAGATTGTTCTGCTCCTTTGTTCTAGAAAGTTCCGCCTCGTATTCTGCTATCGTTCTTTCTAACACTACAAATATTTCTTCAACGGCAGAAGTTAGTCGCTGATCCACCAACGCTCTCAACATGTGTAATGTAGACATTTTCACACAATCACAACACTTTACTCTCACACTTGATCTCTACTTAGCGATGTGTTGATAACTTCTGTTAGCAGCTAACAAGCTAAGCTAACTAGCGAGCTAAGCTAACTAGCGAGCTAAGCTAACTAACAATAAACGAGCACGAGAAGCGGCACAGTGCTTCTAGCACATCGAGACCATTTTATCCTTGAATAAAGAATCAAAGATGTATTTTATAGGACGTAAATATTTCAAACTGGAGAACAAATAATAAGACTGACTTATTAGCGTCCTTCTCACGTCTTTCTCCGTCGATGTGCTTTCACGACAGTTCGCACACTTGACGTTACAAGACGGACCACTCTGCTCTCGCGAGATGTGTCATGCGCAGGAGAGCCAAAGAAACGATGCGTCATCAAGGCCACTTAAAAAAAAAAAAAATAAAAATAATAATAAAAAAAATATATATATATATATATATATATATATATATATATATATATATATATATATATATATATATATATATATATATTTTTTTTTTTTTTAATTCTTGTGCGGCCCGGTACCGGTACCAATATATATATATATATATATATATATATATATATATATATATATATATATATATATATTGTTAATTAAATCAACATAAAAAACACTTACAATTAGTACACTTACCCAAAAAACCTCCCTCCCCCATTCACACTCATTCACACTCATTCACACAAGTTAATTTAAAGTAGCAATGATCGTCACACACACACTAGGTGTGGTGAAATGTGTCCTCTGCATTTGACCCATCCTTTTGTTCACCACCTGGGAGGTGAGGGGAGCAGTGGGCAGCGGTGATTTACCCCCCAATTCCATCCCTTGATGCTGAGTGCCAAGCAGGGAGGTAATGGCTCCCATTTTTATAGTCTTTGTTATGACTCGGCCAGGGTTTGAACTCGCAACCTACCCATCTCAGGGCGGACACTCTAACCACTTGGCCACTGAGTAAAAGGGTTGTTTCTTTCTGTTATTAATATTCTGGTTCCTACATTATATATCAATATATATCAATACAGTCTGCAGGGATACAGTCCGTAAGCACACATGATTGTATTTTTTTATGACAAAAAATAAATTAATTAATTAATAATAATAATAATAACCCCTTGTTCAACAGTCTCCCTTCTCATATTTTAGCCTTCACACATTTTCAATGTCTGGACTACAGGCAGGCCAGTCTAGTACCCACACTCTTTTACTATGAAACCACGCTGTTGTAAAACGTGGCTTGGCATTGTCTTGCTGAAATAAGCAGGGGCGTTCATGATAAAGTTGCTTGGGTGGCAACATGTGTTGCTTCAAAACCTGTATGTACCTTACAGCATTAATGACGCCTTCACAGATGTTTAAGTTACCTATGTCTTGGGCCCTAATACACCCCCATACCATCACACATGCTGCCTTTTACACTTTCACCCTAGAACAATCCGGATGGTTCTTTTCCTCTTTGGTCCGGAGGACACGACGTCCACAGTTTCCAAAAATAATTTGAAATGTGGACTCGTCAGACCACAGAACACTTTTCCACTTTGCATCAGTCCATCTTAGATGAGCTCAGGCCCAGCGAAGCCGGTGGCGTTTCTGGGTGTTGTTGATAAATGGCTTTCGCTTTGCATAGTAGAGTTTTAACTTGCACTTACAGATGTAGCAACCAACTGTAGTTACTGACAGTGGGTTTCTGAAGTGTTCCTGAGCCCATGTGGTGATATCCATTACACACTGATGTGGCTTTTTGATGCAGTACCGCCTGAGGGATCCAAGGTGCGTAATATCATGGCTTACGTGCAGTGATTTCTCCAGATTCTCTGAACCTTTTGATGATATGGGGACGGCGTGGCGAAGTTGGGAGAGTGGCCGTGCCAGCAATCTGAGGGTTACTGGTTCAATCCCCACCTTCTACCATCCTCGTCACGTCCGTTGTGTCCTTGAGCAAGACACTTCACCCTTGCTCCTAATGGGCCTGGTTAGCGCCGTGCATGGCAGCTCCCGCCATCAGTGTGTGTTTGTGTGTGTGAATGGGTGAATGTGGAAATATTGTCAAAGCGCTTTGAGTTCCTTAAAAAAAGGTAGAAAAGCGCTATACAAGTACAACCCATTTACTATTTACCATATTACGGAGCGTAGATGGTGAAATCCCTAAATTCCTTGCAATAGCCGCTTGAGAAATGTTGTTCTTAAACAATTTGCACAGGTCCGGTGGCCATGGATGAAGTGCTGGCTGTCCAGAGTCGGGACCCGGGGTGGACCGCTCGCCTGTGCATCGGCAGGGAACATCTCTGCGCTGCTGACCCGTCTCCGCTCGGGATGGTGTCCTGCTGGCCCCACTATGGACTGGACTCTTACTATTATGTTGGATCCACTATGGACTGGACTCTCACAATATTATGTCAGACCCACTCGACATCCATTGCTTTCGGTCTCCCCTAGAGGGGGGGGGGTTACCCACATATGCGGTCCTCTCCAAGGTTTCTCATAGTCATTCACATCGACGTCCCACTGGGGTGAGTTTTTCCTTGCCCGTATGTGGGCTTTGTACCGAGGATGTCGTTGTGGCTTGTGCAGCCCTTTGAGACACTTGTGATTTAGGGCTATATAAATAAAGATTGATTGATTGATTGATTGATTTGTTGACAAAGTGGTGACCCTCGCCCCGTCCTTGTTTGTGAATGACTGAGCATTTCATGGAAGCTGCTTTTATACCCAATCATGGCACCCACCTGTTCCCAATTAGCCTGTTCACCTGTGGGATGTTCCAAATAAGTGTTTGATGAGCATTCCACAACATTATCACTCTTTTTTGCCACTTGTGCCAGCTTTTTTGAAACATGTTGCAGGCATCAAATTCCAAATGAGCTAATATTTGCAAAAAATAATGTTTTCCAGTTTGAACGTTAAATATCTTGTCTTTGCAGTCTATTCAATTGAATATAAGTTGAAAAAGATTTGTTGTATTCTCTTTTTATTTACCATTTACACAACGTGACAACTTCCCTGCTTTTGGCTTTTGTATATATATATATATATATATATATATATATATATATATATATATATATATATATATATATATATATATATATATACATATACACACAATATATAGCATATATAGCATATTTAAGTCCAGTTAATAACTCTTACACAGCAGAAATGTGACAGAAGTCATGTGGTCTAGTGGTTAGAGTGTCCGCCCTGAGGCTGGAAGGTTGTGAGTTCAAACCCCGGCCGAGTTATACCAAAAACTCTAAAAATGGGAGCCATTTCCTCCCTGCTTGGCACTCAGCATCAAGGGTTGGAATTGGGGGTTAGATCACCAAAAATGATTCCCGGGTGCGGCACCGCTGCTGCTCACTGCTCCCCTCACCTCCCAGGGGGTGAACAAGGGGATGGGTCGAATGCAGAGGACAAATTTCACTACACCGAGTGTGTGTGTGTGTGTGACTATCATTGGTACTTTAACTTTAACTTTACTGAGCCAAAAGTTGCGTTATTACAAGCGAGCGTCATTATTCGGGGTTGCAGGACATGGAGGAGGTCAGGTCAAAAGATGAGGCACTCCTCCCTTGGAGAAGCCAAACCATCAGTTTTATATTCCTACCCCCTGTCTGCGTGTGTGTGCTGGGTCAGGAGTGTACATCCTGACCATAAAAGGGGGCTTTGTGTGTAAGTGGCTGAAAAACAACAGATGTATGTTAGATGTTTACATCCAGCTAAACATTTAGTCCAGGGGTGTCAAAGTCATTTTAGATGGGGGCCACATGGAGAAAAATCTACTCCCAAGTAGGCCGGACTGGTACAATCACGGCATGATAACTTCAAAATAAAGACAACTTCAGATTGTTTTCTTTGTTTAAAAATAGAACAAGCACATTCTGAAAATGTACAAATCATAATGTTGTTGTTTTTTTACACTTAAATGTTGCTGTTAATAGTATTTTACCTTTATTTGTCCTTATTTATACTTTCTGAATAAATGATGTGATAATGTTCATCAGTCAACTCATTGGTGTTCATTTTCAATCTATATCTAAAAAAGTAACATCAAAAATCAATTTACATGATGTTATTTATATACTTTGCTCATTTTCTTTGATTTTTTATTTTTTTTTACCTGTGTAGCATCATCTACAAAGATACAAATATTTGCTATTGTGACATCTAGTGGACATATTTGCATACCAAGGTCCAACTTTGTTGCCTCTTCTTCTGCCAGAACTAATCCAATCCACACACAAATGTCAGTACTAAAGGGCCCTATGTTATTATGTGCCCAGAGTGAAATAGCTACTAGTTAACCTGGTGCTTTGCTTTCTCCAACATGAATATAAACATTCACCATATGCAAAACACAATACCAGTTCATTCATTCACTTCAACACAGACATGTTTTATCGAGGGACGTAACTTTCACACTGCCTTATGTGACGTAGTGAGTGTCATCCGAGGCCAGAAAGGGGCAGAAAGAGTATAGAGAGAGTATAGCCAACAGGGTTTTGCAGTTGGTGTCCAACATGGCACCCTGTAGTCACGTGAAGGGTTTTTAACCAATCATTTGGGAGACTGCCTGGCCATACTCTCTCTAATTGGTCAAATCCTCTCAGGTGACTACAGGGCACCTTGTTAGACACCGACTCTGAACCCGGGTTGGCCAAACTCTCTCTCTACACGACTCTGGAAAGGAGCACACATCAGTGACCTCTAGAGGACGATGCCAGTAAATACACAACATTGTTACTATGTTTTTTTGATTGATTGATTGAGACTTTTATTAGTAGGTTGCACAGTGAAGTACATATCCCGTACAATTGACCACTAAATGGTAACACCCAAATAAGTTTTTCAACTTGTTTAAGTCGGGGTGCACTTAAATTGATTCATGATACAGATGTATACTATCAGATATATACTATCATCATAATACAGTCGTCACACAAGATAATCACATTGAATTATTTACATTATTTACAATCCGGGGAGTGGAGGGGGGGGGGGGGGGGGGGGGGGGGGGTTAGGTTTGGTTGTTATCATCAGTCATCAACAATTGAGAACAGAGAAATGGATATTGAAACAGTGTAGGTCTGAGTTGGTAGGATATGGAGAGAGAGAGAGAGAGAGAGAGAGAGAGAGAGAGAGAGAGAGAGAGAGAGAGAGAGAGAGAGAGAGAGATCAGAAGGCATAAGAAAAAGTATCTGCATTTGATTGTTTACATTTGATTATTAACAATCCGGTGAGGGTGTTAGTTTAGGGTTGAAGTTGCCTGGAGGTGAACTTTTAGTGCGGTTTTGAAGGAGGATAGAAATGCCCTTTCTTTTATACCTGTTGGGAGTGCATTCCACATTGATGTGGCATAGAAAGAGAATGAGTTAAGACCTTTGTTAGTTCGGAATCTGGGTTTAATGTGGTTAGTGGAGCTCCCCCTGGTGTTGTGGTTATGGCGGTCATTTACGTTAAGGAAGTAGTTTGACATATACTTCGGTATCAGGGAGGTGTAGCAGATTTTATAGACTCACTGTTTTACATTGTTGTGTTCATATATGTTTATATTGTTCACAAAATGATAGTCAAAATCATTTAATGATCTTGAAAACTTTCCCTGTATTTACTGGTTGGTGTGATCAATACCAACATGTACAGTAACGCCCACAAACACTTGCACTTTGTCAGCAAAGTTCTTGTGACAAAGAAAAGAAAAGAAGAATGTTGCTGAGCTAATGCCCCGCCTATCCTCCTCCGAGCCACTAACCACTTCATCTGGGACACAAAGGACAAGACAAAACTTCAACACAAAATGTATGCATCCTTTCCAACGGCCACTGGGGGGTAGTAGAGGTAGCTATTCCAGCAAGGTTTTACAAAATGTTTTACAAGGTCTTACTCAAATTGTCTACCTGGTCTGTGTGACTACACTCTGGCAACCCATGTTGTCTGTTATAGTCCTCAAACATACATGTTGCTACTGTAAAGGCACGCTGGAAAAGGTTGACATAGCGTGTAAAGTAGTCCCTAACCACAAGTACACACCTGTTGTCCTGAGATGTAACAGGTAACTCAGTAATATTCATAGCGGCAGGTCCTATCATGTTGAAATGTACCATCTTTATCTTTCATGATGGTCACTGCGGTTAAGTGGTTTGGATCAAGCATCCAGTCAATGTTTGGCTTTACCGTGTCTAATTTCACATTTCACTTTCCTTTTCTTGGATGCTTTGCCACCAGAAGATTCAGCCTCACACTTTTCCCTCCTCCCACTTTTAGTACTTTGGCCACAGGGAGTCAATCACATGAATTGTTTCAGCTTTAGTTTTTACTTCCTGATCCAACCCTGGCTTGGAATCTAACCCTGGCTTGGAATCTAACCCATGCAAGGCAGAACTGCCAAATGTGACTGACTATCCCAAACAGAAATAAAACTATAAAATGGGTGAAGTCAGCACAAAGCGTCAGATGGACAGAACAAGTGTGCCAAGAGCCAAAGTCAAAGTTTTCTTCTGCTTGGAGACGGCACCATATGTAACATTAACATACACACCTTGATGACTTACCCACTAGATTTCTAAAGTCTGTGCTGAGCAGTTTGTCCTTCATCTAGTTAACGTCTCACTTCAGACTGGAACATTTCTAAAGGCCTTAAAGGCCTACTGAAACCCACTACTACCGACCACGCAGTCTGGTAGTTTATAGATCAATGATGAAATCTTAACATTGCAACACATGCCAATACGGCCGGGTTAACTTATAAAGTGCAATTTTAAATTTCCCGCGAAATATCCTGCTGAAAACGTCTCGGTATGATGACGTCTGCACGTGACGTCACGGATTGTAGCAGACATTTTGGAACAGCACGGCGGCCAGCTTCAGTCGTCTGTTTTCATCGCAAAATTTCACAGTATTCTGGACATCTGTGTTGGTGAATCTTTTGCAATTTGTTCAATTATAATTGGAGACTGCAAATAAGAAAGCTGTTGGTGGGAAGCGGTGTGTTGCCGCCGGATGCAGCAACACAAGCACAACCGGGGTTTCATTGTTTACATTCCCGAAAAATGGCGGTCAAGCTTTACTATGGAACAGAGAAGTCAAGCGAACACGGTTGGATTGGACCACACACACAAAGTACAGTGTATTATGCAGCGATCATTTCGAAAGATCGTGTTTCGAAGAGGGTCCCTTGCGAAGGGCAGAGATGGGCATCGCCACCACCCGTCGACTGGTGCTGAAGAAAGGTGCGGGGCCAACTATTTTCAACAGACCACGGCCAGGCATCAGTGGCAGTGTCACTGTTAGTGCTCCCAGTGCAAGTTCGACACGTTCAGACCACCCCACCCCCTCCACAAGTGGACAGACTGTGCACATGAGGTCTGCATTTGCCAAAAGGGAAAGGAAGAGGGTAAGGATCTTGATTTCCAGTTTCCTTAGTCATACTAACACATATAGTCATAGACTACTCCAGTGGTTCTCAACCTTTTTCCAGTGATGTACCCCCTGTGAACATTTTTTTAATTCAAGTACCCCCTAATCAGAGCAAAGCATTTTTGGTTGAAAAAAAGAGATAAAGAAGTAAAATACAGCACTATGTCATCAGTTTCTGATTAATTAAATTGTATAACAGTGCAAAATATTGCTTATTTGTAGTGGTCTTTCTTGAACTATTTGGGGGAAAAAAACCCAAAAAAAACTAAAAACTTGTTGTAAAATAAACAAGTGATTCAATTATAAATAAAGATTTCTACACATAGAAGTAATCATCAACTTAAAGTGCCCTCTCTGGGGATTGTAATAAAGATCCATCTGGATTCATGAACTTAATTCTAAACATTTATTTTGTTGAAGTATTATTCAATAAATTTATTTATAAAGGATTTTTGAATTGTTGATATTTTTAGAACATTTAAAAAAAATCTCACGCACCCCTTGGCATACCTTCAAGTATCCCCAGGGGTACGCGTACCCCCATTTGAGAACCACTGGACTACTCCATGAAAAATGAAATAAATTAACAATAAAATAGTCTACATATAATTATTGCTTCAAGTTCTAGTCAAGTTATTCTGCAGTATAAAGTATCATACATTTACTGACATTACCGGTACTGTCAATAGTGTCAATACTGTCAATAGACTACAATAGACAATAATATAAAGTATTGTACATTTGTACATTTACAGACAATAGATCAGATCATGGCCAGTACGACTACGGCATCAGTGGCGGATGCGGTGAATGAACCAATGGCAATGGCACTAGATTTGCCTGATGAGGAGGGCGATCAAGATCAGGTTTGATTTGTTTTCCAAATCAATGTTCAAATGGATTACAGTTCAAGCCCAATAGAGAAAGTATTCATCATTTATGTAAATGAGGTATCCATATTACATGTAGCTATTTCTCCATTTCCAGGGAAATACAAGAGAACAAGGATGCCAGACGGATTGGGTACCGATTGGGACAGCACCAACGGCAATGACTAGTAGCAAGAGCACCCAAACAGGGAAAATGCATCATAGATCAAAGGGTATGTCTATTTCGGTGATGAACATGATTCTGCACATCACAATACACATTGCACAGCTGCCTGTGCAGAGTAGACAGATAAATTAGGTGATTCAAAGACAATAATTAGTATGTGATCCTAGTTTAATTTTAACAGATTAAATAAAACAACTTGTGTTTTATTTTATTGTTAGGACACCAGGTGACCCCAGAGATCTAGGAGAGGGTTAGAGCTCAGCCAGCCAGGGTTAGTGAAGTCCCATCGTTAAGTGTAGCAGCTCCATCTGACAGCCCCGAGATGCAGCCCAACATAGCAACTCCAGGTGCATCTGGAATGCAAGCCAAGCTACGACCACCTCCTGCATTGTTTGATGAAGGACCAGCATCAAGTCCCGCTGCGCCTTTTGTTAGTGGTTCTTCCGATGACAGCTATGTGCCGAGTGAGTCATCGACATCGGATCCGTGTCAATCTGACGGGTCGCCAGATCCCACATGTACTCCCAAGATGTGGGAAGAGGGCTGCCACAAGGAACCGAAGTACATCATCTTTGAGTCGTGCCTCCAGAGTCTCATCAAGTGGTGTCACTGTCCAGCCTGTGGCAGCCAGGACATAAGCCCTTCTTGGGATTCGACCGGTACACAGCTGACCATGACTATACAATGTGCATCATGTGACCAGAGGAGTAAGTGGAGCAGCCAGCCAAACATTGGCCCTTATGCCGCGGGCAACATCCTGCTATCTGCTGGCATCCTCTTCGCTGGCGCATCTTCTGGCAAGGTGTTGCAAGTGCTGAACAGCATCGAAGTGGTCACGTATGTGAAGAGAACATTTTTCAACCACCAGGAGCTCATCCTGCAGCCAGCCATCAAAAAGGTGTGGGAGGAACAGCAACGGACGCACCTCACCATGCTGCAGGTGGAAGGCTGACCTCTCGTCCTTGGTGGTGATTGGCGAGCAGACAGTCCAGGACACAGCGCCAAGTTCGGTACCTACACCACAATGGAGCTTGAGGCCAATGTGGTTCTCGACCTTCAGGTTGTACAGGTACGACCATATAATCTCACTAAACACTAGTAACATAATAAGCAGATAAGGGATTTTCCAGAATTATCCTAGTAAATTTGTCTAATAACATTAACCATTTCAATGTATACTAAGCCTATTTTTCTTTTTTTTTCTGTGCTCATTCCTTTTCTGTTATATATATTTCAGAGCAACGAATGTCATGGCAGCTACCATATGGAGATGGAAGGACTGAAGAGGATGGTGGAGCTGCTGATCAGCTGTGACCTGGATGTCAGGGTGCTGGTGACAGACAGACACAGACAGATCGCTAAATGGATTTGCGAAAACATGCCCAATACACGGCACTGCTATGACATCGGGCATGTTACAAAATGTTAGTTGAATTATTTGTATGCATGACAAGTTGTGAAGTAGTGTGTACATATTAGTGATCAGATGAATGCGATATTGTATTTAATCCACAAATTTCTGCTTTTTTCTGTTTATAGCCATCGGGAAGAAACTGAAGGCCATCGACAAGCTCAAGGACTGTGAAGACCTGAAGCCCTGGGTGCTAAGTATAATCAACCACCTCTACTGGGCAGCAGTGTCTACACCGCCTGGAAAGGGGGAACTTCTGGTTGCCAAGTGGAAGTCTGTGGAGCGACACATTCAGAACATCCACAAGGACCATGGCGACCTCTTCCCAATTTGTGCTCATGGACAACTGCACGGTACAAGGCTGCAAAAGAAATGTCTCAAACTAAGTGAGTAGGCAAATAGGTTGCCCGAAAGCAGTGAGGGACTAGCAGTATTTTCCTGCACATCTTTTGAAAGTCAAAAAATTCAGATAAACTTGTAAGTAAATAACCAGTTTAAGTTGACTGGAACATTTTTGTAGAAACATTGTTCTATTTTAAATGTATGTTTAGGTTCACGCTCAGCAGTGAAACTGGAGGAGATGGTCAACAACAAGTCCCTGCTGAAAGATACAGTATCGCCATGCTGTCGGGTGAACACCAGACTTCCAAGGTGGAGGCGTTCCATAGCCTTATCATACAGGTGAGAATTAGGCTGATCGCCAGTAGGTGGCGTCGGTGGTTACCACCTGCCACTAGGACTTTGGGGGCCAGGGAGCAAAATACTAGAGCATACTAAATGTAGCCTTGATACAGTCAGTGTAAGCAAGAGAATGTTAGAGGTCCAACATAGTGGCTAGTAGAGATGCGCGTTTTGCGGACACAACCGCGGAGTCCGCGGATTATCTGCGGGTCGGGCGGTTGAAATAAAAAAAAAAAAAGATTTTATCCGTGGGTCGGGTCGGGCGGTTGAAATTTAAAAAAATTAGATTTTAAATAGATTCAGGCGGGTGGTAGTTAAACCAATTTGGAAATATATATACATAGTTAAATGTTGTTACCCACATACAAAAAACGAGCAGGCACCTGCAGCATATGCCACAACAGAAGAAGAAAAAAAAAAGAGATGGCAACGCCGGCAGCAAACGTGGTACGCGACAAACTAAAAAAGGGAATACTAAAGACCAGGGGAAAAAAAGGCCAGAAAAGTTCAGCGTGGACTCGTTTTTATGAGGTTGTAAATCAGGATGATAGTAATGCTGGCTACGTGATTTGCAAGAGCTGCGACGCTGTTTATGTCTACGACAGTCACAAAACCGGGACATCTAACATGGTGCATCACATTTGTGCAAAACCCCGAATCTCCACAAACACCCTGAGCATGAGCAGTTTCGTCCGCCGTGATCCCAGAAGAGTGCCACAGGATGTTAAAACAAGATAGAACGCAGCTGCCTGCAGCAGTTTGAGTGGCGCGAACGCGCTTGGAGGTGCGCTCAGCGCGGCTCCCAGATGATTGCGCACTAGTGTGCGTCTGGGCCGTGACAGCGTGGCACGCATTGAATGTCTCTGCTGCATTGGATCAGTCTCCTTTCTTTAACAGGCAAAAGCTTTATAACCTCACTAATGCCTTGCATCGTCTATATTAGATATATAACAACGGGCGGGTGCGGTTTTGATTAAATGTTAGTTCGGGTGGATGCGGATGGTTGACGACTTTTGTGATGCGGTTGCGGATGAAATAATTGCCTATCCGCGCATCTCTAGTGGCTAGGCATCTTGGTGAGAAAGATTGCAAACAATTCTGGCGTGGTGTTAAAATTAAAAACAAAAAGGCTTCATTATTGCAGGAGATCAAGCTTTAATAGCTGACTATAAACAGTTTAATACACAAACATTTGTATTCAAATTTACAAACAATTTATACATTTACACACACATTGTATGGACGCATGACTGAATAAAGTGTCTTTTATCTTATACAGTTCGCACCAAAAATGTATGTCTTCTCATACATCGGAATGCTGTGCAGGTATGTTTCCACACTAATCTCAGTGTCACTAGTGTGTGCCATACTTTAGTACTAATTATTACATTATTCTGTTACCACACCTAGGAACCTGCTTGCTGGGCTGCACTGGAATGAAAACTCCAGCCGCCCTATAGCCACTACACAAGCGGGTGCTGAGCGCTATGCAGTACGCTACCCGAAGTATAAAGCAGGGGGCCATGTGGTCAAGAAAATCGTGACAGAGCCAACATACCGTAAGTGTAGAGGACACAAAACATGTACACTTACACTTTGTATCATGATAATAATATTGTCAGGTTTCACTCTCCATGAGTATATTATGTTGTGAGCAGGAACATGTACAATTGTATTTTGCAAGCTACGTAGATGACTTGATCAGGGAGTTTGTTGCTGGCTGCAGACAGACCCCTGACGAGAGAACACCAGTCAGCGTCACTGTGGATGTGCCTCCCTTCCTCTGCGATGAACTGGAGAAGCCAGACAAGAAGGAAGCCATCGCCAAGCACAGGAGTCGCTTCGGTAAGTGTTAAATGCCCTCCCGGTAACAGTTAGAGATGCTACCTCAGGAGAAGCATTTAAGTCCCATCTTAAAACTAATTTGTATACTGTAGCTTTTAAATAGCCCCCCTTTTTAGACCAGTTGATCTGCCGTTTCTTTTCTTTTCTCCTCTGCCCCCCCACGCACTCTCCCCCTTGTGCAGTGGTTATTCCGGTGACCATGGATGAAGTGCTGGCTGTCCAGAGTTGGGACCCGGGGTGGACCGCTCGCCTGTGCATCGGTTGGGAACATCTCTGCGCTGCTGACCCGTCTCTGCTCGGGATGGTCTCCTGCTGGCCCCACTATGGACTGGACTCTCACTATTATGTTTGATCCACTAAGGACTGGACTTTCACAATATTATGTCAGACCCACTCGACATCCATTGCTTTCGGTCTCCCCTAGAGGGGGTGGGGGGGTTACCCACATATGCGGTCCTCTCCAAGGTTTCTCATAGTCATTCACATCGATGTCCCACAGGGGTGAGTTTTCCTTGCCCTTATGTGGGCTCTGTACCGAGGATGTCGTTGTGGCTTGTGCAGCCCTTTGAGACATTTGTGATTTAGGGCTATTTAAATAAACATTGATTGATTGATTGATTGATTTTATTGATTAACTACAGTGGCCATGTGGATTCTGTTGCAGTCACTGCACGTCTTGGAACCCCGTGTAGTCCATCGATGGAAATGTTGTCCTAATCTTATGTACTACACAAGCTGGTAGTACCACCCTTATCTCCTTTCCCAGATATCCCCAGCAAAAGTGGACAAACTGTCGATATGCTGTGTGTCGTCTCCGCCTGCAAGTACAGAATAGTTGATAGCAAATGATGGCACCTGTTATTATCCGGACATGGATACACAGTGACTCACTGTTCTCTGAGATGCAAAAGACATTGTCATGCATTCTATTCATTTGTCATTTACTGTTGCAGTAAATTGTAAATATTGTTGACATCTACGGTCCATGTATGTAATACTTCTATGATATATAATGTCGTGTACATTGTAGCACAGTACATTTCACAGAATAAGAATAAGATAAGAAAGTGCTCATTCTGACTTATCTTCCAAAGGTTGATAGAATAAAGAATGATTTAAACTTATTAGTGCCTCACTCATTTTGCTGTTGCTGCAGCACGCCATATTGCTGTTTGTAGGCGTAATACGCTGTCTGCAGCACCCATTCATCCAGACACACAGATTGAAAGCCAGGGTGGTCTATGATGCACGTCTCCACCCCTTCCTGCTCCATTGTTCTGGCCACTGCCTCCAGCTCATGACAGCAGGCACACTCAGCCACTGTCTCCATGTTCACACAGTTGTGACATGTACACCTGGAAATAGAAATATTCAAAATATTTGTAAATCAATTCATATTATTGACACCTGCAATCTGCAAACATGTGCAATAATTAATATTATCATTGTGGATCTTATTAATCTACATGCATATTTTTAGTATTGCCGGTATATGGAGCTGTGGCCCATAGAAATAATGGGTAATTAATTAGGTTTGACATTGTGTCAAAGATAGATACTTAGTCTATAGATAGGCCTGGGCCTGGGGTGGAAGTTGCAACACTAACAGTAACAGTGCAAGACTAGGCCACAAGCTAAAACTAGTCTATAAACAAATAACATTTTACCATTCTGTATTCTGAAGAAGATCTATGTCGTGTGCTACTCCAGCATCAATATCAGCAGCGTCCTCCTGACCGTCACCGTCAGCGTCGGGTTCAAAGCGGTATGGCTCTATCCCTCTCACAGCTTCTTCTCTATCTGAATCGCTTCCACTCCCCACTAGTCCTTCACTCGCACTTTCCTCATCCACAAATCTTTCATCCTCGCTCCAATTAATGGGGAAATCGTCGCTTTCTCGGTCCGAATCGCTCTCGCTGCTGGCGGCCATCATTGTAAACAACACGGAAATGTGAGGAGACTTTCAACTTGTGACGTCACGCTACTTCCGGTACAGGCAAGGCTTTTTTTTATCAGCGACCAAAAGTTGCGAACTTTATCGTCGATGTTCTCTACTAAATCCTTTCAGCAAAAATATGGCAATATCGCGAAATGATCAAGTATGACACATAGAATGGATCTGCTATCCCCGTTTAAATGAAAAAAAATCATTTCAGTAGGCCTTTAAGGAACTCCGGGCGGATCTCATCCATCCTCACCATACACGGTGTTGACAGTGCACTGCTTCCCCTTCCTGAGGCGGCGGATGGTGTTCCAGAATTGCTTCGAAGCCGTCCGGAAGTCGCTTCCCCAAACTCCTCCTATGTCCGAGTTTTTGCCTCCACGACCGCTGAAGCCGCACACCGCTTGGCCTGTCGGTACCTGTCCACTGCCTCCGGAGTCCTATGAGCCAAAAGAACCCGATAGGACTCTTTCTTCAGCTTGACGGTATCCCTTACCGCCAGTGTCCACCAACAGGTTCTAGGATTACCGCCACGACAGGCACCAACTTACCTTGCGGCCACAGCTCCAATTAGTCGCCTCGACAATAGAGGTGCGGAACATATGGTCCACTCGGACTCAATGTCTAGCACCTCCCTCGTGACATGTTCAAAGTTCTTCCGTAGATGGGAATTGAAACTCTCTCTGACAGAAGACTCTGCTCGATGTTCCCAGCAGACCCTCACAATGCGTTTGGGCCTGCCAGGTCTGTGCGGCATCCTCCCCCACCATCACAGCCAGCTCCCCACCAGGTGGTGATATGTAGAAATCTCCGCCCCTCTCTTCAGCCGAGTGTCCAAAACATGAGGCCGCAAATCCGATGACACAACTACAAAGTCGATCATGGAACTGCGGCCTAGGGTGCCCTGGTGCCAAGTACACATATGGACACCCTTATGTTTGAACATGGTGTTTGTTATGGACAATCTGTGACGAGCACAAAAGTCCAATAACAAAATACCACTCGGGTTCAGATCCGGGCGGCCATTCTTCCCAATCACGCCTCTCCAGGTTTCACTGTCGTTGCCAACATGAGCGTTGAAGTCCCCCAGTAGGACAAGGGAATCACCCGGGGGAGCACTTTCCAGTACTCCCTCGAGTGTATCCAAAAAGGGTGGGTACTCTGAACTGCCGTTTGGTGCGTAAGCACAAACAGTCAGGACCCGTCCCCCCACCCGAAGGCGGAGGGAAGCTACCCTCTCGTCCACTGGGTTGAACTCCAACGTGCAGACTTTGAGCCGGGGGGCAACAAGAATTGCTACCCCAGCCCATTGCCTCTCACTGCGTGCAACGCCAGTGTGGAAGAGAGTCCAGCCCCTCTCGAGAGAACTAGTTCCAGAGCCCTTGCTGTGCGTCGAAGTGAGTCCGACTATATCCAGCCGGAACTTCTCCACCTCGGGCACTAGTTCAGGCTCCTTCCCCCACAGTGAAGTGACATTCCACTTCCCAAGAGCCAGCTTATGTAGTCGAGGATCGGACCGCCAAGTGCCCTGCCTTCGGCTGCCGCCCAGCTCACAACACACCCGACCTTTATGGCCCCTGCTATGGGTGGTGAGACCATTGGAGGGGGGACCCATGTTGCCTCTTCGGGCTGTGCCCGGCCGGGCCCCATGGGGACAGGCCCGGAGTTGGGGCACGATGGCGAGCACCTGGTGGCTGTAGAGGGGGGCCCCAGTGACCCGCGTCCGGGCGAGGGATATCGGAGTCTCGGTTTTTGCATTTCCATAGAAGTCTTCGAGTCTTCAAATTTTTTATTAATATCATTATTGTTTTTTATTTATTTATTTGATAATATTATTATTACTTTAATTTGTTTTGTTTTTTGGCTGTTTTTCTCTTTTTGTGGGGGTGAGAGGTGTCATCTTTGGGATATAAACAAAAATAATATTTTGACCTTCAGGGCAGACAATAGATGTATGATGTATGCAAACATGATGTAATGGATAAGAATGTCTGATGCTGAATGTCAATAAAAAATTAAAAAATATATATTTTGTAAGTAAAAAATACATGTAAATGAAGTTGCAGTAGTAGTATTGATAGAAGTAGTTCTCACTTCTCTCATGGGGACTGTAGCCTCCACATAAAAGACAACAATCCTGCCTTCCAGTCACAGTGTGCTGACATGACACTAGATTGCTTATCCCTCATTATCCAGGGTGTCAATCTTGGCTCAGCTCATTTCTGAGAGTCCATTTGTCACATCTGGTGACACCAGGCCGTGCCTTATTTGCCTTTTGTTAGTGTTTTACTTCCTTTCCTGTGCTTTTATTTTGGCGGCTCTTCCGGTTGTGTTGGTGTTTTCCTGTGGCTGCTTCACATCTGTCCCCGAGCATTTCCCCTCACCTTTTTTCTGTTTGCAATCAAGACTATTTAAATTGATCCTTTTGCTACCTTCGTTGTCGGGACATTATTCTTTGTTCACGGGTGACCATCAAATATACTTTTTGATGCCAAGCTCTAGTATGCACGTACTTTGTGGACGCCGTCTGCTCCACATTTCCTGTGAGTGTTTTGCTGGGTTTCAGCAGTTTGTTTTGTTTTCTTCAGAGTTCCCTGTTGCTCTCGTTTTTTGTTCTTTTATCAATAAATATCCCTTTTTTTATTGCACGGTGCCACCTCCTTCATCTGCATCTTAAACATCACTAAAGGATTTTATGGAGCATTCCCAATTTCCACTTTTTAATGAATTCTTGTGAAATTTCCACTGTCATGTTACTCTTTATAGTTAATTAATTAGTATATTAATAACATATTTACTGAGTCCTGCTGCTGTTTTACTTTTTGTGGTGTCATTTTTCTAGCTGTTAAGAAAAGTATTTGATTAAATATATAAATAATCCTCCATATTGGCAGCCATAGTGATTCATTTATTCAGCAGAGCATTAAAACTTGGATCTGACAAAAAAGTAAACACAAACACTGTCTTCCTCGCTGATAAAACATGATAGCAACATGCATCTGCTAGCTCATGATCGCCCCCACTTCTCAGTGTGGCGAGTTGGAGTACTACAAGAGGTGCTTAAATCTGTATTTTTAGTCTTATTATCAAGGAATAATGAGGTCACACTTATATTAAAACATTAATGCTAAGATTTCGTCCAGTAGTGGACCGGTGATGATGATGATGATGATGATGAAGATGAAGATGTATCTGTGCAAGTGAACAATTGGATCCACAAGGGACAACAACCCTTTCCACAGACTACACACACACATCAGAAACATAAATGTTAGAAGCCTACAACAATATATGTGAAGAAGACTTTAGGATTAAAAGTGAAGATGTGAGGTGAAATAAGTACAAATGCAGCAATAAAAACAAGCAACTCCACTCACGATGGCTCTAAAGTTCAGTGATGTGTTGCTAACTTCAGCATTTTTCTTCTTTGTTGATGTTTTGCAGTAGTTAACATCCATGATGTAACAATGCTGCTAATCTACCAGAGTCCACATTTTGTTAACCATTTTATTCATTCATACTTTTAATTGGATAATAACATCAATAAAATGCAATGGAAAAAATGTGTGAAAAGAATACAAATGATAATAATAACGATAAAATAAAATAGAATAGTAGCTACATATATAATATTCAATACATGCACACAACTTAAAAAGTAACTACAGGACAACATATAAGACTAGAAGATGAGAAGCACTACATACAACATCAAATATACATTCTTATTAAACATGCTGTGTTTTTAAACTACATTTAGCACAATCACTGTTTAAGTGTTTTTACATCCCTGCAGCTTTCCTGACTGTTAAACACTTGTGTTTACTCACCTGATAATTATACCTGAACCTTTTAACACACGCAGAGCAACTCAACGGTTTCTCTCCAGTGTGTGTTCTCATGTGTGTGGTCATGCTTTGCTTGCTGGAGAAACTCTTCTTACAAACAGAGCAAGTAAAAGGCTTCTCACCTGTGTGTGTTATCATGTGTAATATAATTTCCTGCTTAGTGTTGAATCTTTTAGCACAAGCTGAGCAAGCAAAAGGTTTCTCTCCAGTGTGTGTTCTCATGTGTGTGGTCATGCTATACTTCATGGAGAAACTCTTCTTACAAACAGAGCAATTAAAAGGTTTCTCACCTGTGTGTGTTCTCATGTGTAATATAATTTCGCTCTTAGATTTGAATCTTTTAGCACAAGCTGAGCAAGCAAAAGGTTTCTCTCCAGTGTGTGTTCTCATGTGTGTGGTCATGTGTGCCTTTCTGGAGAAACTCTTCTTACAAACAGAGCAATTAAAAGGTTTCTCACCTGTGTGTGTTCTCATGTGTAATATCATTTCCCTCTTAGATTTGAATCTTTTAGCACAAGCTGAGCAAGCAAAAGGTTTCTCTCCGGTGTGTGTTCTCATGTGTGTGGTCATGTGTGGCTTTGTGGAGAAACTCTTCTTACAAACAGAGCAAGTAAAAGGTTTCTCTCCAGTGTGTGTTCTCATGTGTGTGGTCAAGTGTGGCTTTCTGGAGAAACTCTTCTTACAAACAGAGCAAGTAAAAGGTTTCTCTCCAGTGTGTGTTCTCATGTGTGTGGTCAAGTGTGGCTTTCTGGAGAAACTCTTCTTACAAACAGCGCAAGTAAAAGGTTTCTCTCCAGTATGTATTCTCATGTGTTCTGTAAAATGAAACTTCCGTCTAAATGATTTCCCACATTCAGAGCAGTCAAAGTGTTTGTTGTTAGTGTGATGTCTCGTATCACCTTTAGAGTCATTTTTACTCTCCAAAGGTTTTTGGATGTGGTCACTGTGATCAGAAGAGTGTGACATCATGTGGTCCATGTCTGACAGTGGAGCAAAGATGCTGTCTGGTTCTGACTTGATATCTTCACAATGCTCTCCATCAGCTTCTGTGATGTGTTGACTTACAAGCTCCGCCCCTCTGTTCTCCTCACTTTGACTGTGATGAAGCTGTAAGGACTGAGCTTCATCTTCATCATGAAGCTGCTCCTCTTTAATGTGGGAGGGGGCCTGTAGCTCCTTCTGTCCCACACTGGTGTGCCACTCCTCTTCATGACTCCCCGCTGACACCCGCTGGACGTCTGCAGAACAAATGAGGTGTTACTGTATTGAAGTTTGCAGTATTCAAACTATTGACATGTGAGCTAGGCCAAATAGACAGTGATGGGCAAGCTACCTGGACAATGTAGTAAGCTAAGCTACAAGTTACACTCAATTAAATGGAGCTAAGCTATCCTCAGAGAATTGTAGCACGCTACACTACAAGCTACACTGCAAAAGTAGCTTGCCACATCAAATATATATATATATATATATATATATATATATATATATATATATATATATATATATATATACATATATATATATATATATATATATATATATATATATATATATATATATATATATATTGGCCCACATGCATAATATCAATGTTTATGTTGTCCATGGAAAGAAGTTAGTAAGAAGCAAAAGAAAAACAACCAACCATGGATGACAAAAGGACTGAAAAATGCTTGTCACAAAAAAAAGACATTATATGGAATATTAATAACACAGACATCTATAGAGGCAGAAAATAAGTATAAGAAATATAAAAAGAATCTAATTGGTATACTAGGAACATGTAAGAAGGAATACTACAGACAATTATTAAAGAAGAACAGAAACAACATGAGAGCAACATGGGGCATCCTAAATAGCATCATTAAAAATGCTGCTAAGAAAGATTACCCCCAGTACTTTCTACATGGAAATACAAAAAATGACAATATGAACCAAATAGTCGAACGTTTTAATGATTACTTTGTTAATATCGGAAAGAATGTGGAACAAAGATTTCCAAATGCAGATGATGGATCAGTTGAGGACTTGAGTGAGCTCATAGACAGAAATCCCAATTCCATGTTTGTTAAGAACGTGACAAAAGAAGAAATAATCAAAATTGTAAAACATTGTAAATCCAAGACCTCAACCGACTGTCATGGAATAGATATGGTAACCATAAAAAAGGTTATAGAAGACATTTCAGAACCTCTGACATATATCAGCAACGTATCATTTCTAACCCGCAAATTCCCTGACAAAATGAAAATTGCAAAAGTCGTACCAATTTCTAAGAATGGAGACATACACCAGTTTACTAACTACACACCAGTTTCATTACTTCCACCATTCTCCAAAATCATGGAAAAACTATTCAATAGCTGATTAGATTTATTTATCAACAAAAGTGGGACGCTGGTGGAGAACCAATATGGACTCCCAGCAAATATCTCAACATCTGGTCAACATATGTAATAACAAGTGTGTGTGAGAGAGAGAGAGAGAGAGAGAGAGAGAGAGAGAGAGAGAGAGAGAGAGAGAGAGAGAGAGAGAGAGAGAGAGAGATCGTAATAACTTGAAGTACCGTATTTTCCGCACCATAAGCCGCCCTGGGTTATAAGCCGCGCCTTCAATGAACGGCATATTTCAAAACTTTGTCCACCTATAAGCCGTGTTATAAGCCGCATCTAACTGCGCTAAAGGGAATGTCAAAAAAACAGTCAGATAGGTCAGTCAAACTTTAATAATATATTAAAAACCAGTGTTCTAACAACTCTGTTCACTCCCAAAATGTACGGTAATGTGCAAATGTGCAATCAATAAGCATCAATAACTTAATGTTGCTCGAACGTTAATGTCACAACACACAAAATAAACATAACGCTCACTTTCTGAAGTTATTCTTCATTCATAAATCCCTCGAATTCTTCTCCTTCGGTGTCCGAATTAAAAAGTTGGGCGAATACGGGATCCAAAATGGCCGGCTCCGTCTCGTCGCAGTTCTGTGAATCCTGCCTTCCGGAAAGCTCGGACCACAGTTGTGACCGAAATATCCGCCCAGGCATTTACGATCCACTGGCAGATGTTGGCGTATGTCGTCCGGCGCTGTCTCCCTGTCTTAGTGAAGGTGTGTTCGCCTTCGGTCATCCATTGTTCCCACGCCGTTCGCAGTCGTGCTTTAAATGCCCTGTTGACACCAATATCGAGCGGTTGGAGTTCTTTGGTTAAATATTGCCTTAAGTTTAAATTCTGCGTTATACGCGTGTCGCTTAGTAGGAGCCATTTTGTGGTCTTTACAGATGTAAACACACAAATGAAATGAAACGCAATATCCGGGGGCTTCTTCTTCTATGGGGGCGGGTGGTTGCTTACAGTAGAAGAAGAAGCGCTTCCTCTTCTATGGGGGCGGGTGCTTACCTTGGCGGTTGCTTACCATAGAAGAAGAAGCGCTTCCTCTTCTACGGGGAAAAAAGATGGCGGCTGTTTACCGTAGTTGCGAGACCGAAACTTTATGAAAATAAATATTTATATTAATCCATATATAAGGCGCACCGGGTTATAAGCCGCACTGTCAGCTTTTGTGAAAATTTGTGGTTTTTAGGTGCGGCTTATAGTGCGGAAAATACGGTAAATAATGAAGATTGAAAACCAATTACAAAAAACTAAATCCAAAACAAATTTACAAAAAGCTTACCTTTTTTATGATTGCATAGTATGTATATATTATTAATGTTGTAAATATAAATCTTTATATATTTAAAAATGCTGGTCCTAAAGTGGTAGGCATTTTTCAGAGGTTGTCAAGAAGGTCACACATACAATAATGTGTGTGTGTGTGTGTGTGTGCGTGTGTGTGTGTGCGTGTGTATGTGTGTTCTTGAGACATGAAGAAGGAAAAGTATCTTCCATATGAGGAGGTGTGAACAAGTTATGACATAAATCATGGTCCCAATAACATTGCATCTAATACTAGAGTCTGTGAACATTGCTCCAAAGTCAAGATTTGTTGTTGATTTAATGTGCATACAAAAGTGAACATTGACAGGTGCAAAGGCAGCAATATATGATAAAACAAGACGGCAGCTAAAGAAGGACTTCCCTATTCATCCCCAAAAAACCTGCCAGGTGAGCAGCTGATTTGACCACTTCTGGTGCTGACGTAAGACAACCTGCGTCCCATATGTTTATTTGAATGAAATAAGTTTATTTCCATCATAGAATCAACCATCAACCATTCTGTGTGACCAGTTTAACAGTACAGATGATACATATTTAACAATCATACACATTTACACACAAAAAGAAAAGAAAAAGAATGACGGAAAAAGGATTAGGCTGAAGCCAAAGCTTATATTTGGGGGGATTACCCCCAATACTTCTTAGACGGAAACACAAATAATGACAACATGAAGGAAGTAGTTGAAAGCTTCAATAATTTCTTTGTAAATATTGGAAGAAAGGATTCCAGACCCAGTTTCAATTGAGGACTATAATGATACCATAGAGCCAAATCCCAACTCCATGTTCCTCAGTAATGTGACACAGGAGGAAATAGTTATAATCCTGTAATCTAAGACTTCAACTGATTGTAATGGAATTGATATGGAAACCATAAAAAAGGTTCTAGAAGAGATCTCAGGACCATTCATGTATATTAGTAACCTATCATTTCAAATACCCAAACTAAATGAAAATAGCTAAAGTTGCACCAATTTGCAAACCCCGTTTCCATATGAGGTGGGAAATTGTGTTAGATGTAAATATAAACAGAATACAATGATTTGCAATTCCTTTTCAACCCATATTCAGTTGAATATGCTACAAAGACAACATATTTGATGTTCAAACTGATAAACATTTTTTGTTTTTTCAAATAATCATTAACTTTAGAATTTGATGGCAGCAACACGTGACAAAGAAGTTGGGAAAGGTGGCAATAAATACTGATAAAGTTGAGGAATGCTCATCAAACACTTATTTGGAACATCCCACAGGTGAACAGGCAAATTGGGAACAGGTGGGTGCCATGATTGGGTATAAAAGTAGATTCCATGAAATGCTCAGTCATTCACAAACAAGGATGGGGCGAGGGTCACCACTTTGTCAACAAATGCGTGAGCAAATTGTTGAACACTTTAAGAAAAACCTTTCTCAAGCAGCTATTGCAAGGAATTTAGGGATTTCACCATCTACGGTCCGTAATATCATCAAAGGGTTCAGAGAATCTGGAGAAATCACTGCACGTAAGCAGCTAAGCCCGTGACCTTCGATCCCTCAGGCTGTACTGCATCAACAAGCGACATCAGTGTGTAAAGGATATCACCACATGGGCTCAGGAACACTTCAGAAACCCACTGTCAGTAACTAGAGTTGGTCGCTACATCTGTAAGTGCAAGTTAAAACTCTCCTATAGAAGGCAAAATCAACACCACCCAGAAACGCCGTCGGCTTCGCTGGGCCTGAGCTCATCTAAGATGGACTGATACAAAGTAGAAAAGTGTTCTGTGGTCTGACAGGTCCATATTTAAAATTGTTTTTGGAAACTGTGGACGTCGTGTCTTCCGGACCAAAGAGGAAAAGAACCATCCGGATTGTTATAGGCGCAAAGTGTAAAATCCAGCATGTGTGATGGTATGGGGGTGTATTGGTGCCCAAGACATGGGTAACTTACACATCTGTTAAGGCACCATTAATGCTGAAAGGTACATACAGGTTTTGGAGCAACATATGTTGCCATCCAAGCAACGTTACCATGGACGCCCCTGCTTATTTCAGCAAGACAATGCCAAGCCACGTGTTACATCAACGTGGCTTCATAGTAAAAGAGTGCGGGTACTAGACTGGCCTGCCTGTAGTCCAGACCTGTCTCCCATTGAAAATGTGTGGCGCATTATGGAGCCTAAAATAGCACAACGGAGACCCCCGGACTGTTGAACAACTTAAGCTGTACATCAAGCAAGAATGGGAAAGAATTCCACCTGAGAAGCTTCAAAAATGTGTCTCCTCAGTTCCCAAACGTTTATTGAGTGTTGTTAAAAGGAAAGGCCATGTAACACAGTGGTGAACATGCCCTTTCCCAACTACTTTGGCACGTGTTGCAGCCATGAAATTCTAAGTTAATTATTATTTGCAAAAAAAAAAAAAAGTTTATGAGTTTGAACATCAAATATGTTGTCTTTGTAGCATATTCAACTGAATATGGGTTGAAAATGATTTGCAAATCATTGTATTCTGTTTATATTTACATCTGACACAATTTCCCAACTCATATGGAAACAGGGTTTGTATAAGACTAGAGACAAATACCAATTTACACATTTTAGACCTGTTTATTTACTTCCACAGTTTTCTACAATCATTGAAAAAGTACAGATTAGAGAGTTTCACAAACAAACACAGAATACTAGAAGAGAAGCAATATGGATACACAGCTAATATTTCAACTTTGATGGCTTTAATTGAAATGACAGAAGAAATGAGCAATGCAATAGATAGTAAAAAATGTGCAGCAGCAGTGTTGTTGGATCTAACTAAAGCATTTGACACAATTAATCACAATATTTTCATCAAAAAACTAGAAGGATATGGCATCAGAGGGTTGGTCTTAAACTGGATAAGAAGTTATTTAACCAACAGGAAACAATACGTGAAGATAGGCCAACACACTTCTACAACACTAAATATATCCTGTGGTGTACCTCAGGGATCAATACTAGGACCTCAATTATTCAATCTCTATATAGATGACATTTGTGAAGTTACAAAATATTTAAAGTTAGTATTATTTGCGGATGATACAACAGTGTTTTGTTCAGGAGAGAACACACAGAAGATAATACAAATAATAACAGAAGAAATGAACACATTAAAAAGATGCTTTGACAATATTTGAATCTCAGTAAAAGTAAAATAATGCTATTTGGTAACAGTAGAAGAGAAAGTCAAACACAAATACAAATAGACGGAATAGACATTGAAAGGGTAAAAGAAACCAGATTTCTAGGAGTATTAATAGATGATAAAATGAACTGGAAATCTCATATACAAAATATAAAACATAAGGTGGCAAAACACATTTTAATAATGAATAAAGCAAAATACGTCCCGGGCCAAAAATGACTTCATATTCTCTACTGCTCGCTAGTGTTACATATCTGACTTATTGTGTAGAAATATGGGAAATAACTACAAAAGTACACTTCATTCATTAACTGTGTTACATAACAGATCAGTGATAATAATACATCATGTTGGATATAGACAACATACAAACACTTTATTTATTGAATCACAAATACTGAAATTCCACCACATAGTGAATTTGCAAACAGTTAAAATGATACACAAAGCAAACTATAACCTGCTAGCCAAGAATGTACAACAATTCTCAACAAAAGAGGAGAAATATAATCTTAGAGAAAAATGTAATATAAAACATTTGTATGCACGTACAACACTTAAGACCTTCAGTATATCAGTATGTGGAATTAAATGATGGAATGGATAAAGCAAAGCAATCAAACAATGTACTAATATGATCCACTTCAAGAAACTCTTCACACTTAAAGTGTTTACAAAGTAAAAAGAAGAAGATAAACATTCTCAATTTTCTCAATGCATGTGTGATGAATCATGGTGTATGCATGCATGTGTGATGTTTCATGTTGTATGCATGCATGTGTGATGTATCATGTCGTATGCATGCATGTGTGATGTATCATGTTGTATGCATGCATGTGTGATGTATCATGTTGTATGCTTGCATGTTCCAAATAAACTCAACACAACTCAACTCAACTAACACTTGGTGGACATTCAAGTCACAAAATGCAAATGGAGTATTGTTGGTGTATTTTGGATGGTTATAGAGGACCTCCCATTGGCTCCATTGCAAGTGGACTTTTATTTACATTTATGAGGTAGAATTAGGGCTGGGTGATATATGGAATATACTGGATATATTGTGGGTTTGTCTCTGTGCGATATAGAAAATGACTATATGGTGATATTGGAGTATACGTTCTCACACAGTTGCTTTTAGCTGCAGGCATTACACTACAGGCTCTTCTCACTCTTTCTTGTCTCTCCTTCTCACAGAGACATAAAACAAGCGCACCTTCTTACATACGTCACATACTGTCACGTGTGCAACGTCATACGCTCTCACGGAGCAGACAGGTAGCGGCATGGTAACGTTAGCTGTGGTGCTAGTGGTAATACGAGAGAAAGAAGGTGCCAATCTGGTAACAAATGAAGGCAGAATTAATTCCCGAGACAAACAGCAGGGGGTCCATCGTCTGGCGCTGGTTTGGCTTCAAGCAGGTAGATGGTGAACAAGTATGCGGCAAAAGCGTTGCTACAAAAAGTAGCAGAACTGCTAATGTAGCACAATTTGAAAAGTCACCCGCTAGAGAATGAAGAGTGCTTGAAACTCTGCATGTCAACATCCCCGTTCAGTGCCACACCCACAAAATGCCCAAGCAACCATTTCCACATCAACACCGTATGAAACAAATAGTCAACAACAGAAGGAGACAACGTCCGCAGTTGCTTTTAGCTGCAGGCATTACACTACAGGCTCTTCTCACTCTTTCTTGTCTCTCCTTCTCACAGAGACATAAAACAAGCGCACCTTCTTACATACGTCACATACTGTCACGTGTGCAACGTCATACGCTCTCACGGAGCAGACAGGTAGCGGCATGGTAACGTTAGCTGTGGTGCTAGTGGTAATACGAGAGAAAGAAGGTGCCAATCTGGTAACAAATGAAGGCAGAATTAATTCCCGAGACAAACAGCAGGAGGCCCATCATCTGGCGGTGGTTTGGCTTCAAGCAGGTAGATGGTGAACAAGTATGCGGCAAAAGCGTTGCTACAAAAAGTAGCAGAACTGCTAATGTAGCACAATTTGAAAAGTCACCCGCTAGAGAATGAAGAGTGCTTGAAACTCTGCATGTCAACATCCCCGTTCAGTGCCACACCCACAAAATGCCCAAGCAACCATTTCCACATCAACACCGTATGAAACAAATAGTCAACAACAGAAGGAGACAACGTCCGCAGGAACCTACCACATAGTGAAGGACATACACTATTTGATTTCCTATTATGCAGCTCATTTTTATTTGACACTTATTGAAATATCTTGTGTGACATCATGCACAAAATTGCACTTTATTTATTTTAAACTATTGTAGTGGCGTTTTGTACAAAAAGTACACTTTAATTTAGTGTTGTTTTGATGTCATCTTAGTGACATCATGCACAAAAGTGCACTAATAGCTTGTTTTAAAATGTCTCTGACAATCTTGCACGTTCTGTTTTGAAATGACATGAATGTTTGTGCCACTGCTTAATAACTGTTTAATAAATACACTTTTGGTCAATTGACTTAGTTGTGATTTTCCTCTCTGCATGAAAGTTTAAAAGTAGCATATATTAATGCAGTATGAAGAAGAATGTTTTAATGTAGACACATAAAATCATCATATTGCTGTGATAATATGCATCAAGTGTTCATTCAAGGCTAAGGCAAAATATCCACAAATATATGGTGTATTGTGACATGGCCTAAACATATCCACATATATATGGTGTATCGTGACATGGCCTAAACATATCCACATATATATGGTGTATCGTGACATGGCCTGAACATATCCACATATATATGGTGTATCGTGACATGGACTAAACATATCCACATATATATGGTGTATCGTGACATGGACTAAACATATCCACATATATATGGTGTATCGTGACATGGCCTAAACATATCCACATATATATGGTGTATCGTGACATGGCCTAAAAATATCCACATATATATGGTGTATCGTGACATGGCCTAAAAATATCCACATACATATGGTGTATCGTGACATATTCACATATTAATAAAAGCCCATATCGCCCAGCCCTAGTTCGAATGTGATTTTTTTTTATATATCCACCATCATGTCTGTTATAATGATTGTGAACGATAGAAAAATCCCCTAAAAAGTGCAGTTTCCCTCTAAATTCCAATGATTAGATTTAAGACTTGAAGTGTATGAGCATGAAGTGATGAAGCCTACTTGGATGAGTCTTCTAAGACAAAGTGAACAGTCCAGTTGTGATGGATTGAATGCCCTGAGAATAAAATGAAATGTGCTTACTTGGATTGTGATGAAGCTGTGAGGACTCAGGTGCTTTGTCTTCATGCTCTTCAGTCTTCACAGAGACAACAGTCAGTGGAAACTTGCTGACATCATCCTCCTCCTGCCCTACAACACACTCTCCCTCCTCTTCCTCTCTCATGTGTGGATCCTCCTCTTCCTCTTTCATGTGTGGATCATCCTCTTCCTCTTTCATGTGGGGGGGCTGTGGATCATCCTCTTCCTCTTTAATGTGGGTGGGCTGCGGATCATTCTCTTCCTTTTTCATGTGTGGATCATCCTCTTCCTCTTTCATGTGGGTGGGCTGTGGATCCCCCTCTTCCTCTTTCATGTGGGTGGGCTGTGGATCATCCTCTTCCTCTTTCATGTGGGTGGGCTGTGGATCCCTCTCTTCCTCTTTCATGTGGGTGGGCTGTGGATCATCCTCTTCCTCTTTAATGTGGGTGGGCTGCGGATCATTCTCTTCCTTTTTCATGTGTGGATCATCCTCTTCCTCTTTCATGTGGGTGGGCTGTGGATCCCCCTCTTCCTCTTTCATGTGGGGGGGCTGTGGATCATCCTCTTCCTCTTTAATGTGGGTGGGCTGCGGATCATTCTCTTCCTTTTTCATGTGTGGATCATCCTCTTCCTCTTTCATGTGGGTGGGCTGTGGATCCCCCTCTTCCTCTTTCATGTGGGTGGGCTGTGGATCATCCTCTTCCTCTTTCATGTGGGTGGGCTGTGGATCCCCCTCTTCCTCTTTCATGTGGGTGGGCTGTGGATCATCCTCTTCCTCTTTCATGTGGGTGGGCTGCTGGACATCTGTTGGGTAAATAAGTCAATAAGATAAATGATAAGAGATAAAGAGAGAAAATAAATAGTTTTGGACTGACACTGTAAACACAATGAGATTATTTGTGTTCTTTTGTGTGTTGTGTTAAAAGTGTGTAGCAAAACAACCAATATAAACACAGGAAATACCATCTTTTGTCCTAAAATTAATTCAAAAGTGGTACAGTGAGTACAAAAAAGACTTGGAAATTTGATGGGGGTCAATTTGAAAATGTTTATATGTACGAGGCAGCATTGATTGAGGCATTCTTGACTTCACTGATGTAAAGGCTGTAAATATTGAGATTGTCATTACCGTAACTTCATTATCATGGAAATAAAACAAATCTAATTCCAAAATCACTTAAAAAAAACATTCATGGTATGTTTTTGTTATCATGCAGAATACTTTTGGGTGGTCATTTTGTTGGCTGGGCCAAAAGGAACTTTTAACAAAAACATGTTTCCCTATGTGCTGTTTTATGGAGTATCTCCATCAACAATTCCTCTTTAGGAATTGGAGACCATCTACAACACACGGAAGGAAAGTCAGTCACCTTTATGTTCTTTTAATAATTCAAGTGTTGACTACTTTGGTTATTGAAAATAAATGTTTACTTTCACTTATTGTTGCATGTAAGTCAGAATCAGGAAGTGAAATTATAACTTTATTTAGATTTGATTACAGTGAAAAATGTATTTAGTGAGGGTGTGAGTTTTGTGTAAACATGTTGATACAGGTTTACATCTTCTTGGGGACTGGAACACAGATATGTCCTGAAAGGATGCACCCATTTTTAAAATCTTCACTAAGCTGTGCCACCAACATTGTCTCACTTAGCTCATTAAGCATACTACCAGGGTGAGTGAGTCCTTTTAAACCTTCATAGACCTCGTTGTTACTTCTGACCAGTCTATGATTTTCACAAGTGAAACTACTGTATGCGGCTTAAGTGATCATTCCATCATTTTCTGTACCCAAAAAAAACATAGAACTGAGTCTGAGGAGTTCCGGTGACATCATCAAGCTGAATGGCAGCTTCGAGTAACATCTCCCTCGTGAGAAAAGTTATTTTGCCCCGTTAGACCGTAACATGCCAAATTTTTAGATAATCTCTGAACAAACAAAAGGGGCAAGAATGGGGAAAACCAGAGGAAATCGAGGAAATATTGTTGCAGAGCCTGTAAATGAGGAAAGCTCTGTGTCCGCGAACAGCTCCCCTGTAAAGCTACAAGATGGCGGTGCTAACGCTAACCCTCGCTCAAAGGAGGCGGACGCCGAAGGTTTAGTCCAAGTTCTGGAGGAGATTCGGGACTTCCGAAAAGACATAAAAGAACAGCTGAACGATATTAAATCCGAGCTCACCAACATTAAACAAATAACAGACACAGAGGAGCGAATTGAGAAGGTGGAGGGCCGGATTCAAAACGTGGAGTATGTGTTGAACAACATGATAAAAGTCATTCATCAGCAAGAAAACAAACTACTCGACTATGAAGGGAGATCCTGACACAAGAACTTGAGGATATACAATGTTCCCGAAGGAGCCGAGGGACCGTCCATGCCAGAGTTTGTGGAAAAACTGCTGCGGGACATGTTGGAGATCCCCGCAACTACGCAACTCGACATCGAAAGGGCCAAGACCCGCCGGAGACAGAGAAGACAAGCCGCGGTCAATAATAGTCAAATTCCTCCGCTACAGGATGAAAGAAGAGGTCATGAGCAAAGCCTGGGGAAAGAAGAAGATTTTTCTGAATGGGAGACTAATGCATTTTGACCAGGATTACCTCCCAGCAGTCCTGCAAAAGAGGAAAAAATATGCTGAAGCGAAGCGAGTGTTAAAGCAAAGAAATATCTGCTTCCAGACTCCGTACCCGGCCAAACTACGAGTGTTCCAGGAGGACGGCACGCAGTTGTACCGGACAGCAAAGGAGGCAACAAAAGACATGAAGGACAGAGGACTTCCAGTCAGCGTGACTACACCGAGGGAGAGCCTGCTGGATCAGCTGTCCCGCTCCGCCTGGGAGACCATGGGAGGAAGGAGCCGGGAGGGGACATGTGAGGAGCCAGAGAAAAACATCAAGGAGAGACTGCAAGCCTTCAGAAGATAATCATCGCCTTCTCCGGAGGACCTGTTAATTTTGACTGACTTCTTAAAGTGTTGGTAAGATGAACAGAACCAAAACAGGTGACTTTAAATTCACTCCAAGACATTTGCGTTTATATAATAACCCCAGCTAGATGAGAATATATACAAATGAGGGATGTATCTATGTAATGAACAGAGATTTTGTTTCTCTTTCTACCAAGTGCCATGATGGGGGCCCTCAGCCCATAGTTGGGAGAGGATTTCCCCCACAGCAAGACGTTTTATCTAGCCCAACTCAGGGGCATCTATTAGAGACCCCTGCCTTGGAACTACACTTTTCTTTTTTAATTGTCTTTAGTTATTTTTGCTTTGTTTTATTTATGTTATATCAGTTGTTTTCGTTATGGGAGTAGACTTGCTAGGTTTTATTTTGAATATTTTATTGGTACATTTACAAGTAAATACATATGGTTAGTGACAAAGTAAAATGTGTATCATTTAATGTTAATGTCCTATTGAACCCAATTAAACGCAATAAAATATTATCGAAGGTGAGGACAGAACAAGCCCACATAGTATATTTACAGGAGACCCATTTGACTGACAAGGAGCATGTAAAACTAAAGAGAATGGGCTTCACTCATTTGTTTTGTTCGTCATATAAATTAGGACATAGGAAAGGAGTTACAATCCTCATCTCAAAAAAGCTACATTTTGAAAAAGTATTGGAATTTGGTGATAAGGAGGGTAGATTTATTTTAGTAAAGGGAAAGCTAGATGGGAACCCAATCACCTTATTGAATGTCTCTACACCCCCTGGGAGTGATATTAATTTCTTCCAAAAAATCACCAATATTATGGTAACGGAAACCAAAGGTCTTTTGATTTGTGGTGGGGATTTAAATATATATTTACAGCCAACATTGGACTCATCTAGTATAAAAATACAAAACGTGAAACCCCTTTATAAGAAAATAAACACACTTTTTGAGGAAGTAGGCTTAATTGACATATGGCGAGACTTTTTCCCAGACAGAAGGGATTATACTTATTTCTCTGCTCCGCACTGTCTTTATACAAGAATAGATTATTTCTAACATTTGGAAAGGATATGTTACATCTTAGGGGGCGCATTGCTGCGCTGGTAGCGTTCCTTCCAATACAGACGACAAGCAGGTGCGGCGTGCAGGTAAGATTTAAGGTTTTAATTATTTTAAGGCAGGATCAAAAATACAAACTGAGGATTCTAGCAAGCATGGAGCTAAAAAACACAAAATGTCACCAAGGGTGAAAAAACAAGGAATGCTAGTGCGTACAAACTTACTACACCGAGGAGAAAAAACAGGAGAACGTAAACGTTGACTAAAGCAAACATTGACCCAGCAACTACTGCTGGGTGACAGGAAACTATAAAGGGGAGTGATTAACCAAAACACCTAGCGGGAACACTAATTGCAAAACTAAGACAGGTGAGGAGAATCAGTGCCCATGGAAACCAACAGTAAACAGGGAAAGAGTGTGCACCCAGGAAACAGCCTAAAAAAGAAACATTACCAACATAAATCATGCCATGATCCGGGTAACGGATCATGACATAACCCCCCCCCTTAAGGGACGGATCCCAGACGTCCCAAACTACAATCCCCCCCCCAGAAAGTCAAAAGTCACGGGAGGGTAGAGGGATGACTTGGTGGTGGGCCGCCAGGCCATGTGTCCCCGAAGCCACTGGGGACAAGTCAGGTGGCGGCGGCGGGTAGATTGTCGCCACAATCGTCGAGGCGGGCGACCTCGGAATGGCCATGTCTGTGGCCGTTGAGAAGGCGGACGAGACTGGCGCCAGAACCTCAGGAGTCTTTGAGTCCTGTACCCAAGTCTGGGACGTCGCTGCTGTTGGCGCCAAAAGCGTCCATGAATAGTCCAGAAACGACGAGGTGGGCGGCGCCGTGGTGCGGCCCGCCGGACACAAGGAGGTGGGCACGTCGTAGGTGAGGCAGGCGTGGAAGCCGCGGGAGGTGTGGTAGGTGAGGCAGTCGTGGAAGCCGCGGGAAGCGTCGTCGCCGTAGAAACAGGAAGCGTCGTCGCCGTGGAAACAGGAAGCGTCGTCGCCGTGGAAACAGGAAGCGTCGTCGCCATGGAAGCAGGCGGCTCGTCTGTCGGTATGGGCGGAGCCAGAGGCGGAGCAGGCGGCTCGTCTGTCGGCGTGGGCGGAGCCAGAGGCGGAGCAGGCGGCTTGTCTGTCGGCGTGGGCGGAGCCAGAGGCGGACCAGGCGGCTCGTCTGTCGGCGTGGGCGGAGCAGGCGGCTCGTCTGTCGGCGTGGGCGGAGCCAGAGGCTGAGCAGGCGGCTCATCTGTTGGCGTGGGCGGAGCCAGACGCGGAGCAGGCGGCTCGTCTGTCGGCGTGGGCGGAGCCAGACGCGGAGCAGGCGGCTCGTCTGTCGGCGTGAGCGGAGCCAGAGGCGGAGCAGGCGGCTCGTCTGTCGGCGTGGGCGGAGCCAGAGGCGGAGCAGGCGGCTCGTCTGTCGGCGTGGGCGGAGCCAGAGGCAGAGCAGGCGGCTCGTCTGTCGGCGTGGGCGGAGCAGGCGGCTCGTCTGTCGGCGTGGGCGGAGCCAGAGGCGAAGCAGGCGGCTCGTCTGTCGACGTGGGCGCAGTCAGGGGCGAATCAGGCAACGGAATATCTGCGGGTGGTGGATGTCTCAGCTGGACTGCTGGGTTGGCCGTAGGGGGGATCATCACCTGCAGCGCGGTGAGTATACTTCCCAGCTGTCTCTCCAAAGCATCAAGGCGGGCGTCTTGGCGTTCCGCCATGGCGTTGACGCAAGCCCCAAGAACGCCAAACTGTTCCTCCTGTTGTCCAAGTTGTTTGGCCTGTTCGTGCAATGCCCTTTTTACTGGGTCGGTCTCTGCAGGGTCTCGTGTGCTTTGCAGCGCTGGAGCAGGAGGTGGAGAGGATGGCGTTTGCAGGACTACCAGGGTTGATGGTGGCGTCAGAGTGGTAGGCGTCTGGGCTGTCAGCGTGGGAGGAGCCAGAAGAGCAGGCGGAGTGTTTTCTGCTGATTGGGATTGTTCCTCCAGTTGCAGTTCAATAAGTACCTTGCGGTACCACTCATCCACCCAAGCCGGACTGTATTTTTCAAGGTTTGTCTTGGAAGATGACTGGGCTGGAATAGGAAGTGGAGAAGGCTGAGCAGCACGTGGCACAGCAGACAGAGGAGACAGAGCAGGAAGTGGGGCCGAAGCCGACAGCGCGGAGGAGAGGCAGGCAGCAACCTCAGTGGAAGGAGGTCTGCTGGTACCAGCACTGCCCCCGCCCCTCTCAGGAAGCAGATTCCAGATGCTAGATGGAGCTGTGGGGGGAGCGCTTGTGCGAGTTTGGTGGGAGCAGAGGGCACGGGCGGGTGGGCTCTAGGAAGCCTGGGAGCTGGCTTTGTGCGTGTGCGCCGCTGGCGCCTTTCTGGACAATTGCCAGCAGGTGGTGTCTGAGGGGAGGAGAAGCCGCACGGGAAAAGCCTGGTAGACAACGTTGAGGGCAAAGTGTCCATCTGGTACCCCTTCTGTGCCTGCTCTGAGCTGGCCCGCTGCCCGAGCCTTCGCGTACCAGGTGGGGTGGACGACGTCCGGGTGGCTTGAGAGTGGGGGAGGAAGCGGGTCTGTGCTTCCGTCAACTTAGCCATTAGCTGTCCCCATGCTACCATGGCGTCGGCCGGAAGGTCTTCTTCAGGCAGCTCGGCTTCGTCCTCGTATTCCCACGGCTGGGTGTCCGCTTGGAGTTCCAGGAGGATATCTTCTTTGTCCATGTTGGACAGGAACACTTCGTCTGGCTGGGTCAATCTGTTACGTCTTGGGGGGCGCATTGCTGCGCTGGTAGTGTTCCTTCCAATACAGACGACAAGCAGGTGCGGCGTGCAGGTAAGATTTAAGGTTTTAATTATTTTAAGGCAGGATCAAAAATACAAACTGAGGATTCTAGCAAGCATGGAGCTAAAAAACACAAAATGTCACCAAGGGTGAAAAAACAAGGAATGCTAGTGCGTACAAACTTACTACAGCGAGGAGAAAAAACAGGAGAACGTAAACGTTGCCTAAAGCAAACATTGACCCAGCAACTACTGCTGGGTGACAGGAAACTATAAAGGGGAGTGATTAACCAAAACACCTGGTGGGAACACTAATTGCAAAACTAAGACAGGCGAGGAGAATCAGTGCCCATGGAAACCAACAGTAAACAGGGAAAGAGGGTGCACCCAGGAAACAGACTAAAACAGAAACATTACCAACATAAATCATGCCATGATCCGGGTAACGGATCATGACAGGATAAAGATAAAATATGTACCTGTGAAATTGGGACGATAGATCTAAGTGACCATGCACCTATATACCTATCTATTGACTTTAATCTGAGGGCAAAAATTAATACATAGAAACTAAACTCAAGTCTGCTGAATGACCTATCCTTTAAGACACAAATTAAATCTGAAAATAGTCTCTTCTTGGAGTTCAATGACACATTGATTAGATACTGAAGACACATATTATGGGACACTCTGAAGGCTGTTTTAAGAGGGAAAATTCTAGCAATATCTTCATTTAAGAAAAAAAATTAGAATACAAAATCAAATGACTTAAAAAAAAAAACAACTAAAAGAATTAGAAAGAAAACACAAACTAAATTTGGTACAGGATACATTAAGGGAAATAAGAAATACTAGGAATACAATAAACAGTTTGGCCACACAAGAAATTAAAAACAATCTAATGTTTTTGCAACAGAGACACTATGAAAGTGGCTCTAAGTCTATGAAAATACTGGCCTGGAAACTAAAAAAAAAGATAGCAGAAAACACCATTCATAAAATGAGGGATCCAAGAACAAAAGGGATAAAAACTAAACCAAATGAAATTCAGGAAGTCTTCTAACATTTTTATAAAACTTTATACTCTGAGGTCTCTAGTAGGAGCATAACCCAAATTGACAGCTTCCTGAACTCTCTGGATTGACCTATTTTAGATGAAAAACAAAACCAAACAATATCTGCAGATATAACTGAAAATGAATTAAAAGTTGCAATTAGTAGGCTTAAATTAAGAAAATCGCCAGGATCAGTCGGTTACACGGCTAAATGGTATAAGAAATTTAAAAAATAATGAATACCTGTTTTACTCCCCACACTGAATTGGGTCTTAAAAAAGGCACAAACGCCACTCAGTTGGAGGGAGGCAATTATCTCAGCTATACCAAAAGAAGGCAAGGATAGAATTGAATGTGCATCTTACAGGCCAATATCGGTTCTTAATGTAGATTATAAACTATTTACTTCCATTATGGGCAAACGATTAGAAGATGTTTTACCTATATTGATACATAATGATCAAATAGGTTTTATACATCAACGACAAACACAAGACAATATAAGAAAGACACTACATATTATGGATCATATACAAAGAAAAAACATTGAAGCAATTGTTACAAGTGTGGATGCTGAAAAGGCCTTTGATTCGGTCATTTGGAATTTTCTTTACAGAGTTTTATATAAATTCGGCTTTCAGGATACAATCATTAAAACTATGCAGGCACTATATAACAATCCTACTGCTACGATTAAAGTCAATGGATACTTATCAAACAGTTTTACCCTAGAAAGGGGCTCTAGACAGGGATGTGCATGGTCACCATTACTCTTTGCATTATATCTAGAGCCATTAGCTCAGTCTATTAGACACAATGAAGATATTAAGGGAATCATGATTAAAGGAAGAGAGTATAAATTGGCCTGCTATGCGGATGACATTTTGGTTTACCTCGGACACCCAACATACTCGCTCCCTAAATTAATGCAATCATTTGAACTGTATGGTCAACTACCAGGATATAAAATCAATATAGGTAAAACCCAGCTACTCATATAATTATAACCCACCAGGGGAAATCAGAAGTAGTTACCCTCTGATATGGCAAACAGAGTCTTTTAAATACATTGGCATTAATTTGCCAAAAGATCAAACAAAATGATCAGAATACAATTATCTACCCATACATAAAAAAATAAAAGATGACATAGCAAGATAGAACTTAATTCCTTTTTTTAGCCTTAGTTCTAGAATTGATTCCATTAAAATGAATGTACTGCCAAGACTGCTGTACCTATTTCAAACCCTGCCAATAGAGATTAACCAAAACCAAGTCAATGAATGGGACAAAATGGTATCAAGGTATATATGGCAAAGTAAAAGGCCAAGAGTTTGTCTCAAAACTTTACAATTGGTCAAACAAAAGGGAGGATGGGGTTTACCTTGCCTCCGATATTACTATTTTGCAGCCCAGATAAGAGCAGTGATATGCTGGTGCAACCCGTCATACATTGCTCAATGGAAAATTGTTTAAGAAGAAATGCCCTCCATCCCCATACAAGCAATCCTGGCGGATAACTATTTACAAACCCACATAAATAACATTGATAACCCATTAAAGGGGAACACTATCACAATTTCAGAAGGGTTAAAACCATTAAAAATCAGTTCCCTGTGGCTTATTTTATTTTTCGAAGTTTTTTTCAAAATGTTACTCATCACGCAATATCCCTAAAAAAAGCTTCAAAGTGCCTGATTTTAACCATCGTTATATACACCCGTCCATTATCCTGTGACGTCACACAGTGATGCCAATACAAACAAACATGGCGGCTAGAACGGCAAGGTATAGCGACATTAGCTCGGATTCAGACTCAGATTTCAACGGCTTAAGCGATTCAATAGATTACGCATGTATTGAAACGGATGGTTGTAGTGTGGAGGCAGGTAGCGAAAACGAAATTGAAGAAGAAACTGAAGCTATTGAGCCATATCGGTTTGAACCGTATGCAAGCGAAACCGACGAAAACAACACGACAGCCAGCGACACGGGAGAAAGCGAGGACGAATTCGGCGATCGCCTTCTAACCAACGATTGGTATGTGTTTGTTTGGCATTAAAGGAAACTAACAACTATGAACTAGGTTTACAGCATATGAAATACATTTGGCAACAACATGCACTTTGAGAGTGCAGACAGCCCAGTTTTCATCAATTAATATATTCTGTAGACATACCCTCATCCGCTCTCTTTTCTTGAAAGCTGATCTGTCCAGTCCAGTTGGAAATGCATCTGCTTTGAGTGTCGCAGGATATCCACACATTCTTGCCATCTCTGTCATAGCATAGCTTTCGTCGGTAAAGTAAGCGGAACAAACGTCCAATTTCTTGCCACTTTCGCATCTTTGGGCCACTGGTGCAACTTGAATCCGTCCCTGTTCGTGTTGTTACACCCTCCGACAACACACCGACAAGGCATGATGTCTCCAAGGTACGGAAAACAGTCGAAAAAACGGAAAATAACAGAGCTGATTTGACTCGGTGTTTGTAATGTGTTTGAGAAAATGGCGGATTGCTTCCCGATGTGACGTCACGTTGTGACGTCATCGCTCCGAGAGCGAATAATAGAAAGGCGTTTAATTCGCCAAAATTCACCCATTAAGAGTTCGAAAATCGGTTAAAAAAATATATGGTCTTTTTTCTGCAACATCAAGGTATATATTGACGCTTACATAGGTCTGGTGATAATGTTCCCCTTTAAAGTGTGGAAAATGATCATAAAGGAATACAAACTCGAGAGTGATATTGCAGTTCTTAAATGGTGTGCCTATGATACAGAGTTTACACCTAATAAATTAGACTCAAGATTTAAGGACTGGATATCTAAGGGTATAACAGTTTTATGTAGTGTAATGAAAGATAAAAAATGCTTAGTTTTGAAACTATTAAAAGGACATATATATTAGAAAACCAAGACTTCTATCGATATTTGCAGTCGCGGCATTTTGTTAATATGAAGGTGAAAAGTGTCACAAAGACGAGTATATGTTTGATTGAACTGTTTACAAAAGCCTACAATTCAGAAATTATTGATAGAAGTGTTTCATGCTTGTATAAGGGTCTGTTGAATATGAAATCATATTCAACTTCATATATTAAAACAAAATGGGAGAAGGAAGGAGGGTTAACTAAATCTGAGGAAGAATGGACAATAATATGGAAATATCAATGGACTTGTACCAGCTCACCAAGTGGAGGGAGTTTGGCTGGAAAAGTTTGATCAGATTTTTTATTACACCTTTTCAGAAGTCTCACTATGATAACAACTCCCCTGCCTGCTGGAGAAATTGTGGGAATTGAAATGCAAATCACTACCATGTTTTGTGGGACTGCTCCACCATAAAGGACTATTGGAAAGAGATACACCAAGCTCTACAGGATATTTTCAAACGTGAAATACCCCTCCAAAGTAAAATTTTGTTTTTTGGACATGTACCTCAGGACTGGCTGAAGAAAGATAAACACTTCATGAATATCCTACTGGTGGCTTGTAAAAAGACTATTACTAGGAAATGGATATCCCAGGAGAGCCCAACTTTGAAGCAATGGATGGAAACAACAATGGACATACCGTATTTTCCGCACTATTAGCCGCACCTAAAAACCACAAATTTACTCAAAAGCTGACAGTGCGGCTTTTAACCCGGTGCGCCTTATATATGGATTAATATTACGATTAATTTTCATAAAGTTTCGATCTCGCAAACTACGGTAAACAGCCGCCATCTTTTTTCCCGGTAGAACAGGAAGCGCTTCTTCTTCTACGCAAGCAACCGCCAAGGTAAGCACCCGCCCCCATAGAACAGGAAGCGCTTCTTCTTCTACTGTAAGCAACCACCCGCCCCCGGAAGAAGAAGCGCGCGGATTTTCGTTTCATTTCCTTTGTGTGTTTACATCTGTAAAGACCAGACCACAAAATGGCTCCTACTAAGCGACACGCGTATAACGCAGAATTTAAACTTAAGGCAATAATTCATGCTGAAGAACACGGAAATAGAGCAGCAGCAAGAGAATATAACATAAATGAATCAATGGTGCGTAGGTGGAGGAAGCAAGAAGATGACCTGCGCCAGGTAAAGAAGACAAAACAGAGTTTCCGAGGGAACAAAGCAAGATGGCTACTGTTGGAGGACAAACTCGAACAGTGGGTTGTTGAGCAGAGAGCAGCAAGCAGAAGTGTCAGCACCATCACTATTTCGAATGAAGGCAACAGCGCTAGCAAGCGAACTTCACCTGGATGATTTTAAAGGTGGTGCTTCTTGGTGTTTCCGGTTCATGAAAAGACGCAATCTCTCCATCCGCACACGGACCACTATTTCACAGCAACTGCCTAAAGACTTTAAAGAAAAGCTGGCTACTTTCCGTGCATATTGTAAAAACAAAATAGCTGAAAAAAAGATCCGACCAGAGCACATTATCAACATGGACGAGGTTCCACTGACTTTTGATATTCCTGTGAACCGCACTGTTGATACAACGGGAGCACGTACGGTGAATATTCGCACCACAGGGAATGAGAAGTCATCCTTCACTGTGGTTCTAGCTTGCCATGCTAATGGCCAGAAACTTCCACCCATGGTGATATTCAAAAGGAAGACCTTGCCAAAAGAGACCTTTCCAGCCGGCGTCATCATAAAAGCTAACTCGAAGGGATGGATGGATGAAGAAAAGATGAGCGAGTGGTTAAGGGAAGTTTACGCGAAGAGGCCGGGTGGCTTTTTTCACACAGCTCCGTCCATGTTGATATACGACTCTATGCGCGCCCACATCACAGATGGTGTCAAAAAACAAGTGAAGCACACAAATACAACACTCGCCGTCATTCCGGGTGGATTAACCAAAGAACTCCAACCGCTGGATATTGGTGTCAACAGGGCATTCAAATCACGACTGCGAACGGCGTGGGAACAATGGATGACCGAAGGCGAACACACCTTCACTAAGACAGGCAGACAGCGCCGGACGACATACGCCAACATCTGCCAGTGGATCGTAAATGCCTGGGCAGATATTTCGGTCACAACTGTGGTCCGAGCTTTCCGGAAGGCAGGATTCACAGAACTGCTGGACAACAGTGACACTGACTCTGATGACTTCGACGAGACGGAACCGGCCATTTTGGATCCCACATTTGCCCAACTTTTCAATTCGGACACCGAAGACGAAGAATTCGAGGGATTTACGAATGAAGAATAACTTCAGAAAGTGAGCGTTATGTTTATTTTGTGTGTTGTGACATTAACGTTCGAGCAACATTATGTTGCTATTGCTCTGCACTATTTTGAATTTGACTATGTTTGTGATTGCACATTTGCGTACATTTTGGGACAGAGTTGTTAGAACGCTGGTTTTTAATATATTATTAAAGTTTGACTGACCTATCTGACTGTTTTTTTGACATTCCCTTTAGCGCAGCGTAGGCGCGGCTTATAACCCGGGGCGG